>NC_046377.1:6553066-6854276 GCF_011125445.2 Fundulus heteroclitus | reverse complement strand
TAGATATAGTAAGGTAATCATGTTTGGGAGGATGCCAATTATTTTATTTTTAATTGCTCATTTTTATTTTATGAAGAATCCCAAAACTCATTACTACTAAGAGCTAAGGAATGGAGTGGCACAGCGCTGTGGCCTCTGGGGAAGTTGGCAACTGTAACTGAAGAAAATCTACTAGGATTATTTTTATTCTCTCAATGATGATGAAAAATATGCTGCTCTAACTCTGCGGAGGTCTTGTTATACAACAAATAGTCTGTCCCTCCAGATTAAGTAGATTCCTCTTGGTGTGTAGAGCGCCATTTTCTCTCCAATTCCTAACATTGTGCTTCATCAGAACGCAGCTCTGAATTAAACCAAGGAGCCAGCTTCCTGTGAATAGCCAACTTCTTTTCAAGGAGCTACATTGTCCCAATGCAGAACGCAATGAGGAAGTCAGATTGTTAGCAAAAGTATCGATTTGTGAATGGGAAGAAAACAGCAATGCTGCCATCTACAGGGCATTTCTGCAATACTGAGATATTACAAAGGGGACAGACTCTTTAAGTTTTGATACAGCATTATCCGATAAAAATCTACTATAATGGAACCCTCTTTTGGGGGTGGAGAACTCAGATTAAACTCAAATGTTTTATTAAAAAATGATCAACAGGGCAGGGTTGTGAGAGAATACTGTTATTCTTCACAATCAATGCCATATGTCAGAACAAGGTCCAAAGTATGGAGCCGAGAGTGCGTCGGTTCATGCACATTTTGAGCGAAACCAATTGAATCTAGGATAGTTTTAAAGGCTACACTAAGTTATCACATTCAGTGTCAACATGGATGTTAAAATCACCCCCTATAATAACCTTATCAGTATTTAACACACCAATCAGATAAGAAATCTGACAACTCATCCAAAAAATGAGTGTAAGGGCCTGGTGGACGATACAAAACAACAAACAGAAGAGGTTTTATTGCTTTGCAGTTTGGATGAGGGAAACTGAGGGTTAAATGTTCAAAAGAACTGTAATTATTAGTTGGCCTGGGACTAATTAATAAATCAGACTGAAAGATAGTTGCCACTCCTCCTCCTCTTCCCACAGATCTGGGAATGTGGAAATTTGAATAACTGGAGGGAGTTGACTCATTTATACTAACGTAGCCTCTTTAGCCAGGTTTCTGTGAGACAAAACAAATCAATCTGATTATCAGAAATCAATTCATTAACTAACAAAAGTCTTCGGAGGGAGAGACCTTATATTTAATAGACCACATTTAATCTTTTATTTTTTGGCTCAAAGTGATCCGCATGGATTTGTATTAGATTTTTATGATTTGTTCCTTTTAGATAATTTTTGATCTGTTAAGTTTTGGCCGTGGGAAAGACACCGTCTCAATAGGATAATGGTGGGTAACAGTACAGAAGCTGCAGAGAGGTGTGTTTAAACTACGGCTCTGCTTCCTGGTCTGGACCCTGGGTTGTCCAGCATTTAGGAAACTAATAAATCCGGCCAGATTCCTAGAAAGACATAAACATAAAACATGGCATTTTAAACATATGTACATAGACTTTTACATTCACTATATATTATATTACTAATGCATTAATGCATTAGAATAGAACAGTGGCCTTCAGTCAGTAGCACTCAATACAAAAAGTTTACCTGACTAGTATTTACTCTTGGCAGGTCTGGAGACGCATTTTGTTCAGCCCTGAAGATATCCTTTGGAGGTAAACTTTTCCAGTTCCCACATTTGTTTGCTCGTGCATTTGCACAGATTCGCTCCTACTACTGTTGGCACACCTCCCTTCAATCTCTCTTCCTTGATCCTCTGCGTGTTTGCTGCAAACCTAGCTTGACTGCAACTAAACTTGTGCAACAAGAACAACATGAATCGGATGACTCAGAAAGCCATAACAAACATCTAAAGTGGGATTAAGCAGATTTTTCATGCACTTGAGACCCCCCCCCCCCAAAAAAAGCCTCGCAGTCATGTTTCTGTGTTGACAATAGATGCACCGTTTAACCCCAATATGCAAAAATATTTGAAGTTTCACAATTGGCAACATAAATGTTTTGAAATCTGTACCTCCTTTAATCAGTTTTATTCAGCCCTTGCCTGCAGCAGTTTTTTAACAAAAGCTTTAATGAATACACCCAAACCACTCCAAACACGCACACGTCACGTGACTGTTGGACAGGCTGGCTAAACAACTAGCATTCAACTCAATCGTTTGCACTGCCACAAAAGAAACTTCCTCTACGTGTTTTTCCTTGCCTTCTTGTATTGGTTTTAAACAAACAGCGTATAGGAAACAATTGTTTCTTCTCAAAACACACATTTTACAAGACAGCAGAAGAGGAGGAAAATCCCCGTGCACAAACCACCGTGCTGCATGGTGCAAGTGCAATGAAAACAGAGATGTAATCAACATGTAATAGAACCATATCTGAATGTAGTTTTTCCACAGACCAACTGGTAAAAGGGACCACACAGTGTGCTTTTCATACGCATTCCCGAAAGGCAGTATATGTGTTGTGTTTGGTTAAGGATTACAGCAGAAGGTTGAATTGGTTGGGGCAGGAGTGTCTGAATGTTTTGCCATAAAATAAACAAACCAATTAAAAAGTATTCCACAAAATTGTGGAAATCAATGCAGATCTCTCCAGGTACAGGCTTCCCCCCACAGAGTCCACTGGGACTTTTAGCTTAATTAGGTACTCTAAATTGCCCCTAGGTATGAGTGTCTGTGTCCATGGTTGTTTGTCCTGGTTGTCTCTGTGTTGCTCTAGGTTGGACGGGCAACCTGTCCAATGACCGCTGGAGATGGCTTAGACAGACTTTGACAGACTTTAATGTCATTAAACTGCACATTCACAATGTATGTTCACATACAGGTATGTTCCTTGGTCCTCTTGATGCTGTTTGGTTTTGTCGTCCAACATCAGTGTCTGACCTCCCAAAGGCGCTTTTGAGAGAATGGTCAAAAATTCAACGAAGTCTTTCCAGAAGCGCTAAAGCCATTGTAGCTACAAATGAACAGGGGATAACTCAAGTGTGATAAGACAGTTGAGCAAAGACTTTTGGCAATAATACTGTGTGTCGATCCTGGCTGTTTTAGGAGGCATATAGCTGCTGATGATGCGTGTTGTGGGTAAAATAAGGAAGAAAGTGCAAACTTGCCATTTTACTATTCGCATTTCTTGGGAAAGCAAAGCAGCCAAACATCCGGAAAAAAACGTTGAACTGCTTTAGCTCTGGACAAAAACATCATATTAACCAAAAATAGTCTACTTCCCAAACCCTTTAATCCTCTTCCCACATCTTTCTCTGTCTGGGAATGATTACCACAGGTTTGACATTATGCAAATCCGGCCTGGTAATCTAACAAAAGTCGCACTATGCAGACAGCAGAAGGCCACCACACATGCAACCAGTCGTATCACCATGGCACACAAGGGACTCTTTTACCTAGGTACATAAACAGAGAAAAATGTATAGTGGGTTACCCTATAAAACACTGGATTAGTTATCAAGCAAATCCAACAAAATTGTGACCTGCCCAATATGATGAAGAGAGTGAGACACACCACAAAGCACGTATTAGTAGAAAAAAAAAATCCTGTGACAAAGCAACACGTGTTCTCAAACCTGCACACTCAGGGAAGACTTCCTTTTAGTGTGATCACCAAATATTCCCCCGTGTGCTTACGGAAAATTTGACAGAGATTTATCTAGAACCACAACAATTTTCTTTTCACTGTGATAACTTTGTCTCAATGAGGAAATGATTCCAATTGGTCTGATCAGAATGAGGGAAAACAGCCGCTCCAAGTGGCTACAATGTTCAAGCCATCTTTCCAAGTCAAGTCTTAAATCTCTGTTGAATAAAAAGAGCTTTGTGTAATTGCACTCATGCCCTGTAGCTAGCCTATATATAACACTGCATTGCAACAGATTAAAAGTTGAGCAGTCATGTGTTTGTAAGTTTGCAGACGTGTCATTGTCGTTCCGTCTTTTGGCATTGAACAGTGTTCAGAAAGATGGTCAAAGCTTAGGATGTCTAATTTTAAAAATAACCTGTGGCATCGCTGCATTTGGGGCCAGTGGGACCAGGTCCCATTAGATGTCGCTGTGGAGTTCTGTGTTCACAAGAATCAGTGGGAGATGGTCGTTCTTTAAAGATCAATACTGTAAAAAAGACAGATTCCCTTACCAATAAAATTCAGTTATAAATATTTGTGCTCAGTAGGCTAAATCCTCTTGAGGCACCTTGATATTGGGGCCAGCCCATCAAGGTTTGTTTAAATAAGTTTGCATGCCCAACACGCTCTCAGTAGACAGCCGTGGGGCAAAAATACTACGGTCCCAAGCTCGGATCGTCCAGTCAAAATACTGGAAATGCACACGTTACGTTTACCTTCTGCAGTGTGCAGCCATTTAATGTTGGTAATAATAATAATAATAATACATTTAATTTATACTGCACTTTCCATCAAAAGATCTCCAAGTGCTACAGGTAAAAAAGAAAAAAAAGCATAAAACCTTGAAATCAATCCTGGTGGAGATGTGAAGCCAGTGTAGTGAATTGAGGATGGGGGTAATGTGCTCATGTTTCCGTACTCTCATCAGGATCCTAGCTGCAGAGTTTTGAATGTACTGAAGCCTCTGCAGACTTTTTCTAGGGATCCCAATGAGAAGTGCGTTGCAATAGTTCAGTCTGGAGGAGACAAAGGCATGAACCAGCATTTCTGCGTCTGGGAGGGAGAGAATGGGACGAAGTTTGGATCGATGTAAATCTTTTCTGTTCAATAAATGAACATTATGAGTGAGCCTTAATTTGTAATTTTATATATAGAAATTAAATTACATTTAGCTTATATAAAATGGGATTTCTAGTGCGTTGGTTCATGCTAATTTATTTATTAAAATTGATCAAAGTCAGGTTGTATGCATCACCAAAAAGGTTGCTGCTAATAGGTGTTGAGTTTTTGTGCCCCACTTAACTTACCGTGCCAGAGATGCCGCTGAGAATAACCCTACTTTAAACATCTCTACAGCTTTGCCTCTGACCTGTCTGCTGTGATCTTTATGATGCCATTTCTTCGCTGTTGTCCTTTGTCAAAAGACTCAGGTCTTCCTTTTCCAGCTAAAGTTATGTTGAGAATAAATGTGGACTATTTACTAACTAGGTGACTTCTAAAGGCAATTGGTTGCACTGGACTTATTTATGGGTATCAGAGAAAAAACGGGTGAATACAAGTGCACACTCTTCAGATTTGTGTTTAAAAAAAATTGAACACACGTTTTTGTTATTGTACACAGCTGCATGGAATAGAAATGAGTAATCTATTGAGGAAATAAACACGTTTAATTCTTACTTCCTTAAATGTAATTGATATATTTTCATTCTCATGGTGCAGGAATTAAACAAAAGAAAAAATTCCAACCTCAAGCAAAACTTTTAGCAACATGTTATATTCCCCTGTGGCAAGAATTGTATACTGGAAAATTGGAATACCATGTCTGCATCAATCAAAAGGCATCCACCAGAATGTTATAACACAAATTAATGTACAAATATTAATTTTACAGTGCCTTGCAAAAGTATTCACCCCTTTTGGGATATTCTCTGTTTTGTAGAGCATCACAATCTGGAATAAAAATGGATTGATTGAGACATGGTTTACAGACCATGTCTACAACTTTGAAGATGTACTATGTTTTTATTTCGAAGGAAACAGCAAATAAGACAAAATAACCGGACTTTTTTTTTAAACATGTCTTGTCGCAATATTTCTTGGATACCATACCAAACAGATGTGCAAGGGCAGTTTTGCTCTACAAAAATTATAGCTCAAAGCAGTATCCTAATTGCATGAATGACTTTATTAGGGCCAGATTCATTCCAGCATCAAAGTAGGCAGACAACAGTAATTATAGTAAGCTGTTTCTGCATGACTTTAAACCATTTTGAGTGATTGTGTGTTGGTGCGTGGAAGTGTGTGTGTGTGTGTGTGTGTGTGTGTGTGTGTGTGTGTGTGTGTGTGTGTGTGTGTGTGTGTGTGTATGGATGGGTGCGCATATAAGCCCCATTCCCACCGACCCAACTCGATTTGGCTCATTTCGCTCGGCTCCTCCCTACTCAGTTTAACTTTGGACTGTTTGTGTTTCGACTAGCCTAGAGATGCCTGGAACAGGGACGCGCATCCTTTGTGTGGAGCGAGGAGAATACATTAATAGATGTTATTTTTATAGGCTGGATTTTGCGCTGGGAGATCTTTAGTCAGAGGAGCGAAGGCTCCTCGGTGGTGAGCTGCTTTCAGCAAGGAAAGCTTTCAGGTATTCTCCGGCTGCTCAGCAAAATCAGCAAAAGTAACTCGTTTCTTCTTTATTGTCTTTTGGTCCTTCCTCCCATGATAAAATATTTCACTACGCAACGTCGGAGGTTCTTTAATTGGTTGATGCGGTGCGTCACCAGTCAGATATCCCAAAGCCTGCGTCTGCTGCTTTGGACACTCGTCAAGATCCATTTGATGAGCGTCGAATGAGGGATAGTTTTAGGAGGCACTGTATGTGTGGATGTTACTTCTGGTCTTCAGCTCTCTATTTAAAACGTCCATCCCTCACAAGCTGGTCTCCAAACTCCATGAAATTGGTCTCAGTTTCTCACAGTGTTCATGGACCATGAACTTTGTCAAAGAATGTCTCGAAGCAGTTCAGAGTGAAATACACCTCCTCCGCCCTCACTCTCAGGGCAGGTACTCCACAGGACTTTGTGCTGAGTGGAAATGGTTGTTACACTGTGACACATGACTGCATCCCAATCTACCATTCATAAAACACCAGAATTTAAATTTGCATATGATATTACAGTTGTGGGGCCTGATTTTCAGGTCTTTTACATATTCTCCACATTGACCAAGAGACGGGGGAAGAGGTGGATTACCTAGGGTTCTGGGAATTACACCGATGAGCCAGCTAACCTGGCCACAGCGCAACTGGCCACGAAAGCCCAGCAGAAGCTATTAGTCCCCCAAAACTATCACTGCATTTCCGCAGAAGCACTTTAGAGTCCACGCTGACCAACGGCGCCTCAGTCTGGTATGCCAGCTGGACAACCGCAGAACTCCACAGTCGGGTGGTGAAGGCAGCACCGCAGATCCTCAGGTTGGAGCTCCCCAGACTGAATACTGTACACTAACGGAGTTCAGAAGAAAGCCCACAGCATCCTCAAAGACACCACACAACATGTTGACCTTATGTTTCTTTTTATTAAATGGTAGAGTCAAACAAATACACGTTATTTATTGTTTTATATAGTATATACTTGTATAAATATCTAGTTTCCGCAAAAGATTTACTTTATGTAGCTTTTTTTTCTGCTTTGACAACGTCTATATTTAATCCTCCAGATTTTTTTAGTTTTACATGAAGAACAAAAACTATATTTTTCTTGACCTCACCTCTTGTTGTGGCCTTCAAGCCTGGTCTTGACAGGAATGGGGGCTTATCTGGATCACATCAACGTTGCCTTTGGATCTTTAGTTTATTTGCAATGACAGGTTTTCAGTGACTGAACATGGTTTATCTTTCAGGTGACTGGTTTCATTACACTTCCAAAGAAGTACTAATTTGGTGCTTTTGCTTTGTGTCTGTTTGCTTCCTGTACCGGGTGCATGCTTCTGCGTGCCCCACTTGTCATAATAGCTGTGGACTTGCAAGCAACATCTTAGGTGTAACTGCCTGAGTTCCAAGTGGCCTCAAGCAATCACTCCAGATTGTGTAAGTTCAGTTTTAGGGTGTGTGTCCATATGGTGTTATTCTGTCAAATTTGAACAGCTAGTAATTAAAAAACTGAAAATGAACAGATTGAAGCTTACAATAGCTGTAAATGCTCTAATGTATTTATTTATACTAGTTAACTGCCCAACATATATGCCACCTCAGGTTTTGTAGTTTTCCTTTGAAAGTATGAAAGCATAAGATAAACTGCTAGCTAAGCTAGATTGAAGATGATAGATGTTTTATTATGTGGGTCATGCTGGGAACAGGGCAATTACAGCTTTGTTGAAACACGCTAACTGCACTTGTGCATCAACATTTAGAAGAAATGTGGTGGTAAGGTGGCTGTATGGTGTTTGTAAATGTAACCCAAGCATTTTGCCCTTCATTACAAGATAAGACAATATATTTTTATAGATTGTGGTGATAGCTGTGTCAACATTTGGTTGGATTATTTGTTGCTTTTTTTCCTAAAGTTGAATAAAGTTCAATTGTACGTCTCTCAATCTGTCTGCTTGTGATGTAGGCTTCTAAGTGTATGTGTACAGTAACTGTAGTCCTTGCGTTGATGGTGGGCTATCAAGTTTGACAGTTGCTGATGTTACTGTAGAGCAGTGGTTCTAAAATGTTTTCTGTCGGGCCACTTTGAAGAACAAAACATTTTCAGGCCCTTTCATCCTAACAAAATGGGTCAAAAAAATTAACTTTGACCATTTTCTGTTTAAATTAATTAAAGCTGATGTTCTGAAGATTACCCAGAATCCCTTTTAAATTTTAAAACAAATATATGTGTTCCATTATGACGTATAACAATTGTTTCTAACAACTAGAATTTTTTAACATTGCCACACTTTTAAAACTACATATAAACAATATAAATGGCTTTTAGTCCGACTGGTACCCGCAGTAAACTTTTAACTATGGTGACATTATCGGGGCCGCTCTGGTTAGGGTGACCAGACGTCCCCGGTTTTCTGGGGACAGTCCTTGTTTTGGATGATTTGGCCCTGTCCCCGGAAATGTCCCCAATTTCAGCCTTCCATCTTGGTGAAAAAAAAGTTGTGCGTAGCAAGAGCCATTACCTGGTCCTGCCGCTGTCAAGATGTAGTAAAAGGATTGAGGAGCGTGCCTCCGCCCACTCCATCAGCGTTGCAAGTTATTTCGACATTTCTTTATAAACACACCCCAATGTAATATCTTATGGTTTGTCTGGATCTGACTTGTTTTCGAACAAGATAAATTTGTATGGCAGGCCAACAATGTTCAGTTCCAAAAGCATTGAGGAAGCCTGCAACCCTTCAAATAGCAGCATTTAGGTTGTAGGAAACAAACAGAGATAACGACAAGATGACTAGCACTGTGAGGATAATGGCCAGCTGTTGGCCACCACAGATGCCAACGTTGGCCTTGTTGCCCCTCTATGGATGCAATGCTAAACTGTTGTTTGAAGTTAAAGCTTTGAAATAGTTCTAATAACCATCCCCACCAGAACAGTGAGATGCTTCCCTAATAATAAATCCTGGATCCCCAGTGGGCTAAAGGAACTGTTAAAAAAGAAAAAAGAGCCTTTTGGAAGCGAGACAGGGAGTTATTGAGGAGTATACAGATGCAGCCCAAAGTCGTGGTTAGAGGCAGCAAGGAGCAGTACAAGAAGAACCTGGAGAATAAACTGCAGAGGAACAATATCAGAAAAGTGTGTTCAGGGATGAAGAAGACCACAGGCTTCAAGCAAAAGGAGGATTGTATAGATGGATGTCTGGATAGAGCATATGAGCTGAACACATTCTTCAATAGGTTCAGTTCAAGAACAAGCTCATCCTCCCCCTCTTCTGTCTCCAGCCAAACAGACAACCCACT
Organism: Fundulus heteroclitus; assembly: GCF_011125445.2. Taxonomy (NCBI): domain Eukaryota; kingdom Metazoa; phylum Chordata; class Actinopteri; order Cyprinodontiformes; family Fundulidae; genus Fundulus; species Fundulus heteroclitus. The sequence goes on along the minus strand of NC_046377.1, from coordinate 6,844,649 downwards.
CTCCTCTGATCCACAACTTTCCTGTCAAACCTCAGTTGTTACATCTTCCACCTCAGTCATGAAATCTTCTGCTTCCACAAGTTTGCCGTACACCAAACCAGGAAATGCTGTTGTTCCCTTTGCCTCCCCCTCCCACTTTTCTGCATCTCGAGTCAGGTGAAGAGGCGGCTGGAGAAACTGAACCTGAACTAGGCCGTAGATCCAGATGAGGTCAGCCCTAGAGTCCTGAAGGTCTGTTCAGAGCAGCTCTGTGGGATTCTGCAACATCTCGTCAACCTTAGCTTGATGCAAGAGAAGGTTCCATTGTTGTGGAAGACATCGTGCCCTTTTCTGGTACCAAAGACAACTGACCCTTCAGTCAGTAACGACTATAGACCTGTTGCTCTGACATCCCACATTATGAAGGTCCTGGCGAGACTCCTGTTGGTCCACCTAAGGGGCAGATAAGCACAGTCCAGGACCCCCTGCAGTTTGTTTATCGCTGAGGAGTTGGAGTTGAAGATGCATCATGCGCCTTCTTCAACAAATGCACAGTCATCTGTACAAAGCAGGCAGCGCTGAGGATCATGTCTTTTATTTCTCCAGTGCATTTAACACAATTCTGCCTGATTTGCTTCGTCAGAAACTCCAGAAGACTCAGGTGAAGGCCTCAACAATCACCTGGCTTTATAATTACTTGAAAAACAGACTTCAGTTTGTAAGACTGAAGGACTGTGTGTCAGCAACACAGGAGCACCACAGGGTACTGTACTCCAACTGTTCCTTTTCACTCCGTACACTTCAGACATCCAGTACAAGTCCGACTTCTGTCATCTACAGAAATACTCAGATGATTCTGCAGACTTCAGGTGTATCAGAGATGGACAAGAAGCTGAGTACAGAGAGCTAGAGGATCGCTTTAAGGCATGGCGTGGGAACAATCATCTCATCTTGAACATGGCCAAAACAAAGGAGATTTCAGAAGAAACAGGGTTAGCTCTGACCCTGTTTCCATCATGGGAGAAGAAGACTCGGAATTTTTTTTTTATATCATTAGGCTATAATTTTAATATGTCATTAGAATATTATTTGGTCTATGATTTTAATATCTAAATGGCGTACCGCGCACGTGACGTCACCATCTCATGAGCAACGCCCCTTGCCGCTAAGGTTGGGCAAACAGTGTGAAAGCGCACGTAGCAACCAGCCATTACACATGCAACAGATACAACGATATGACCGACTTTTCAGCTGTTAAACTTTCACAAGAGGATGTCCAGGTGCCCAGTTTACTGGTAGAACAGTGGAACAACATACCAACGTTCAGCTCAAACGATGGCTTGAGTGTCGAGGTCTTAGAAAGACTGGAAAACGGGCCGAGTTGATAGAAAGGTAAGTCGTTGTTTTTCTCCTGCTCGGCGTTCATAGCGTCATCGGCCGTTTTTTTTCTGTTTGTAGTCACCGTCCAGGAATCGGTATAAATTGTCCGGCCCGCCGAACAATTTAATCCGGTCCGGTGGCCAAATGCATTATCATTATCCAACGGCTGTATCTCCTCGCTGCATCGACCGATCTGCACCAGATTTGTTGTGAGTCATGGGCCTGAGCCGCGGCGGTGCGCGAACCCCGCCGGCCGGCACCGCGGCGGTGGCCAATAGGCCGGAGTGCGCTTGGCTGCGAGGGCCGATCGACGCCGCTTGCGGCTTTAACATCCTTCATATGCGGCCTATCAGCGTACCTCGAGTCGCTGTTGCACGTTCCATAACAATGTTTAAAAACCATGGTTAGGAGACGTCTTAGACTTGGAAAAAGCAGTAGTTTTACCGAGTAAAACCAAGGGTAACTACAGCGAAAGAGTGGAGGAAAACGCATATTTGCCCTGTATGTGATATGACGTTACGTTCTAAAAATAGCTCGCTCGCGGAACGCAATGATTAGTGCAATGGAATGTTACTGCTTCATGTTATACATCACACGTCACGGCATGTTCCTACAACGAACTTGGATCAATAGTGACTCGACTCGGACTTGACTCGGATGAGTAGTGGACTGGACTCGGACTCGACTCGGATTTTTTTTTATGACTTGGACTTGACTCGGACTTGAACACTGGAGACTTGAACCTGGACTCGGACTCGAGGCACAGTGACTTGACTACAACACTGGTAAATACCTTGGTGTTCATCTGGACAACAGACTGGAGATGCAACAGTGAAGCCGTCTATAAGAAGGAACTGAGAAGACTACTTCTGGAAGCTAAGGTTGGCAACAAGATGTTGCACATCTTCTATAAGTCTGTTGTTGAGAGTGTCATCTCTTCTGCCGTCATCTGTTGGGGCCACAGCCTCAGAGCCAGGGACCTAAAGAGGCTCAACAGCCTGATGAAGAAGGCTTATTCTGTTCTGGGGACGACTGTGGAACCTCTGGAGAAAATAATACAAAGAGGGACCAAGAAAATTATGGACAACCCTGACCATCCCCTTCATCGGACTATCTTGGGAAAACAGTGTCTTCAGTCGGAGGCTTCTTCAAATTCGCTGCAATACAGACCTCTACAAGAGATCTTTCCTGCCAACAGCCATCACTACCTACAATAACTCTTTGAAGAATTTGGATCAATAGGAGTTACATCATTTAATTTCCCTTTGGGATCAATAAAGTATATTTGAATTGAACAGAGATTCTTTGTTAGCAAACCGCTATTGGTAATAAGTTTCTCTCTACAGCAGGGCTGTCAAGTCTCACGCAATAAGCATGACACATACACAATTTCCTGACTTCACACACAGTCACGCCATACATGACATTCACGATGCAGAAAAACAAAGCCCTTATTGCCTGGGAGTGATCAGTTCACTGCACTCTCTGGATGATTCCTTTAGTATGCCCATTTCAGCTCGAGTGTTTCCAGCTTGTCATGATTTTGTCTTGGATGAACCCGGACACAGCACACACACACACACACACACACACACACACACACACACACACACACACACACACACACACACACACACAGAGCTGGTTTCCAGAGTTTATTAGAGGCGCAGGAAGTGGATGATTAAAACCAGAGTCCATTTATCAGACGGGGTTGAAGGGGTGCAGGAACTGGCAGATGGGAACAGACAGGAGAAGGACCAGGAGACAAACAGGAACGAGACAGGCATGGTTTACAGAGGACTGCAGACGAACCGGTGATCAGGGAGAGACTAAGGTGAGTATATATAGTGGTGTGAGCAGGTGGAATGAGTCCAAGATGATTGCAGCCTGCCAGGTGTTCCCAATCAGGGCTGCACTTGGGAAGGAGCCAGAAAATGTTCAGAATGCAGCCATCAGGTTGCATCGTGACACAGCTGACGAGGTTTCCTGATACAGGGTTATCCAAAACGTTCACATAATATTACGCACAATTTGTAACAGGCTAGAATGGCACAACAGAAAGATTCTGGAAAAAAAAAAATCACATCAACAGAATCATCAAACCACACATAACACTCAGACAACTCATGGTACACCCCATAGACCAAGTCGATCAACAAAACAAATGTAACGTAATGTATGGGATACCATGTCCCTCCTCCAATAAAATGTGTATATGAGGAAACAGGACGGATCTTTGCCACAAGAACAGCATCAGATGGAATGTGTAGAAGAAGTGGAAAAAAGACTAAAATGATCAAAAACGTAAGCTTTACAGGAAAATGTGAAATGAGTTATAGCGGACAACTGTAAACTGGGAAACCACATCATAGATTGGAAAAGGGCCAAAATAATCTGCATGGAATACAGCAAACATCAGTTAGATCATGGAGGTGGTGGAGATTAATAGCTAGCACACGCTGCTATGAACTGGGACGAGGGGGGCTTTCAGCTTTCCTACACCTGGAAGAACATCCTCCAGCAATAGGGGGCGGTGTCTCCAGAAAGTCTGACACGTCATGTGTGACCTAGTTAAACGTCTGACGAAGACAGAAACCTGCCCTCAAAACATGTCAGGTATGTCTTTAGAGAAAAAGTGTCTAATCACAAGATAACTAAGACTATATTGTATACATTTGAACAAAAATCACATATTAATAAGTAAGACTTTTCACATGTGCACCACTGGTATAATGAGCAATAACCATGAAAAGTGCCTATTTTATATTCAATTCAATTTTATTTATATAGTGCCAATTCATGAAACATGCCATCTCAAGGCACTTTCCAAAGTCAAATTCAATCAGATTATACAGATTGGATCAGATTATACAGAGTGGTCAAAAAAATGTCCTATCTAAGGAAACCCAGTAGATTGCATTAAGTCTTGACAAGCAAAATACTTTGATTTCAGATTAATCAGACAACAGGATGTCGCCAACATTAAAATGTTTGAACTTCAGGGCATAACAACGTATATTTCAAACTGTGATCTGGCATTTTATGGTGCTTTTGGGCAATGGTGCCTTCTGCTAGTACAGCACTTGAAACGATATGTACTGTACAGCCGATTCTGACACGTCACGTGTGACCTAGTTAAAGGTCTGACGAAGACAGAAGCCTGCCCTCAAAACATGTCAGGTATGTCTTTAGAGACAAAGTGTCTAATCACAAAATAACTAAGACTATATCGTATACATTAGAACAAAAAGCACATATTAATAAGTAAGACTTTTCACATGTGTACCACTGGTATAATGAGCAATAACCATTAAAAGTGCCTACTTTGTATTCAATTCAATTCAATTCAATTTTATGTATATAGTGCCAATTCATGAAACATGTTATCTCAAGGCACTTTCCAAAATCAAATTCAATCAGATTATACAGATTGGATCATATTATACAGATTGGTAAAAAAAAAAAAAGTGTTATCTAAGGAAACCCAGTTGATTGCATGAAAGTCTTGACAAGCAGCATTCACTCCTCCTGAAGAAGCGTATAGCTACAGGGAGAGTTGTCTGCATTGTCCATGGCTTTGCAGCAATCCCTCATACTGAGCAAGCACAAAGCGACAGTGGAAAGAAAAAGTCCCCTTTAACAGGGAGGAAAAACCTCCAGCAGAACCAGGCTCAGTATGAACGGTCATGTGCCTCGACCGATCAGGGGTTAGAGAAGACAGAGCAGAGACACAACAAGAGAGACAAAAAAAGCACAGAAGCACACATTGATCCAGAAATCTTTTCTATGTTATATGGTAATAATGGGTGATCTGTCTTCGCTGGATGATGTCACACCTAACAGAACACCAGATCAGGTGTACCTAATATAAAGAAAAAATGACAGAGAACAAAAAGTTAAAAGCTAAAATGACAACAAGCAATGCAAATTGGAGAACAGTAGGAGAACTCGGCAGAGAGGAACAGACCCTGATGTCCTCCAGCAGCCTAAGCCTATAGCAGCATAACTATAGAGGTATCTCAGAATAACCTAAACTACTCTAACTATAAGCTTTGTCAAAAAGGAAAGTTTATAGTTTATAGGGGATGATAGGGATGATGCTCACTGTATTCTATATATTTTTTTGCAGTAATATTTGATACTGAAATCTGCGTTGCCTTTAGTCTTTTCCTTTTCAGTTTTTGACAGGGAATTTAGAAACTCTTACTTCGAATTACAAAAAGAAGGCACTATAAGTCGTAATAGACTAGAATAAAATCGTAGATTACAGTCAAAGCCGGACTGACAAATTTTTAATGTGAACTCTTAGTATTCCTGAAAATCTTGCTTAAATTTGGTCTCATTTCATCCTCATTTACTGGATATATTGTCAGAGACTCAATCTAAACTTATCCACCATGTGGTTCTCATTATAATTTAGATTCTATAAAGCCTTCACTATTGGCATTTTTAATCTTCACAAATGAAATATTTTATCAAGATCCATATAAAGTGTCTTGGCTGTTGATACACTTTTTGTATTGATGTTAAGGAATTCTTCTCTGAGGACTGAACTCAAGGTTGTGATGGGTCCTACTGTCATGTTTTGTTCTTTCCTATCAAAGAGAAACGTAACTCATTTATTAGTTCTGCTGAACACAGATTGTTTCAGCTGTTTGTGCTTGGAGTACAGTCGCTATGATACACAGCAACATTTTTTTAAACACAACATACTTTATTATGAACGAAACACAATATTTAGTCAAACAGTGAACAGACTTCTTTTAAACTATCTGTTTTTATACGTTTCTGTTCAATATCCAGATGTTTCGATATGGTTCCACATACACCTGCCAAGACACTGTGCCTCCTGACTGTTTACAATCCAGTACTGCACAGGTTGGGCCCTTTTAAGGATGAATCCTAAATCCAAGCCAAGGCTTTGGCACAAGGCCAGAGAGGAGAGTGATATCCAATATGGACTTCCATTCTAACTTCATTTGCCTTACCCAACATATTTTTTTTAGTTTTCATCTGAATGTATAAAAAATGCATTTACCTTTTGTGTGATGCTTTTTATTATTATGTTAAGTATGTTGGTGTAAAACATATGGCGTGCCAAGAACAGGGAATGTTCATCAGCGCAGATGGAGTGTCTGCATAACGTTGTGCAACACGTGTAATTATTGGTTTGTTGCGTAAACATTTACCCAAACCCCACAGAAGTAGCATATTAGTGTGATTATTGTCTCTCTAAGTTGCAACACTTATGCCATGAAAAAGTTTGGCTTTTCCAAAGAATAGGCCTGCAAATTGTATCCCACAGTATCAGCTGCATACAATGGCATATGGAATTGAAACACAAGTCAGACGTGGAACAAAACAGAACCATTAAAATATAAAAAAGTCAAAAAACACTATACACTTGGTTTGTGAGACATTCAAGTTATTGGATAAAGATACAAACGGATAAGATATATTCATGCCTTTTAGCCAAATATTTGTTAAAACTTAATAGAAGACCCATTTGTCCTTAAGCTTTTACTTCTTAACACTTGTCTGGAGATATCACTTCAACATTTCCTTATGACGTTGCTTCCTTGTGATGCATTCTGTTTTTTTTTCCAAGCACACCAGCTCTTCCTGCAGCGAAAACAACATAATAATATATCCCACATACTTCACAGTTGAGATAATGGTTTTAGGCTTACAAGCTTACCAATATTTTCCCCAAACCTAACTATGACCATTCAGGCAAAATACTTTGATTTCAGATTAATCAGACAACAGGATGTCGCCAACATTAAAATGTTTGAACCTCAGGGCATAACAGTGTATATTTCAAACTGTGATCTGGCATTTTATGGTGCTTTTGGGCAATGGTGTCTTCCGCTAATGCAACACTTGAAACGATATGTGCAGGTATTTGGTTTTTATTCTGGGGCTGATTTGCATATTTTTAACCAAACCATCTAATCTCTGGCACACAGAATCCATTTACCTCCTGAAGGGTGATACCACCGTAATCAAGTTCAAAGACAACACTATCTTGACAGGCAGAATCATGTCCAACAACAAGGCTACCTACAGGGAAGAGGTTAAGATCCTGGGGAGATGGAGCTGTGACAATGATCTGATGCTCAACGGGACCAGGACGAAAGAGATAATCCTGTACTTCAGGAGACTAAAGTCCCAGTTCTATTGCTCTGTTACTGTCAATGTCAAGGCAGTAGAGGTTGTGCAGAGCTTCAAATACCTTGGAGTCAATATCAGCTGCGATGCAACCTGGACAGTCAACACGACAGTGACGGACAAAAAGGTGCTCCAGAAGAAGACATGAGTCCCACAGCAGCTGATGGTGAATTTCTACAGGTCAGCCAGTTATCAGATTCTGCATCACAGCATGATATGCTGGCTGCACACTAGTAAATAGGAAAGCTCTTTAGCAAATCAGGACAGCTGAGAGGATCATCGACACCCAGATGCCCAGACTGTAAGACATTCACAAGACCTGCTGCACCAGGCCATTATCTGGTGCTGTTTGTACAGTTACAAAGTCAAAAATCAACAGCAATATTTTGGGTTCCTCACAATGAAGCTTCCGATACACGAAAGACACAGCAGCCACCCCCCATCCCCAAAAGACCTCTCTCATTAAGAACTCTCACTGTTATGTATTTGTATCTATACATCCTAGGTAAATCTATTTCTTTAGTGGGAGTTGGAGGACTGCTCCATCAGAATATCCTAGTCCTGCATAATGACAAAATCTTAATCCTAACTAACATAAAACAGTAAAAGCATGAGTAAATTTCACATGGTGAGAAATGAATTGATTGGTCTTTTGCTATACACAGTGCACATATCTGGTTCCAACCACATTTCCGGTCTATGTTGTCTAAATTACATGCATGTTGAGAATGAAATACCCACCATGTGTTTTACCTCTCTTTTGCAGCTGGAGTTAAACCGGCCGACTTTAACATTAAGTCCCATCAGAATACCAAGCAAACCCTTTGTTGCGCCCATTCTATGCGTAAAGTGAGGTCCCAAAGGCCCAATCCCATTCCTCATAAATTCTGTAGTAGTAATACCCTCCCAAGTTAGCCCATTATAGTCCAAAACATTGTCTCAACTGTTTATTTAATTAACCAAAAACAAATTTTAGTTGATAATTCTTTCCATTCTGTTTCTATTTTTGGATCTCCACTACGAAATAGCAAACACAACACTGCTTCAGGGTCTGTTAAATCTTTCTGGATGTTTTTTTTTTGTATTTAAACAAAGGTTTTGATTATCCTTTTACACAAGAATGACACACTGAATCTTAAACCATCAGCATATGCTCAATATCTTTGTAGTGTGATGGAATGAAGACAAAATTCATCTTTGCAAATTCTTGTAGATGTGGAAACGCCCAGAAACTAGATCAATCATCTGTTTGATCTCGTGCCTTGATTGTGAGATGGAGGGACCATGATGGTGCAGCACCTAACACATGAGATTAAAGATGAAATTGATGACAGTCCACTTGGATACCTTTGAATTCAAAGTAAGATGAAAAGAGATGCTGCTGACAACAGAACCTCATCTGATAGTAGCTACACAAAAACATCATGTATGTCACAGGGAGGATGCGTGTCTGATGGCACGAGAAGGGATGACTCAGCTTTCTTAAAGTAAACATTGCCTGTAAAATAAAGATTTGGACCAAACCTATATATAGAATTGCAGCAGAGACTGTACATCAGCAGAATATACAGTATGTACACTTCTGCAACAGCCTCAGCAGCTTTCAGAAATGGCAAATTTAATTATACTGCAGCCTTCAGAAACATGTTGAACACTGCCATCTTCTGGCCAGGTAAAGAATTTTAAAACAGTACCTATGTTCCAAGTTGTGTTTAGATCCTTCTATATGACACAAAACTAATCATTGTAATACATACATAAAAATGTCATAAAAGACACCAGTTCTGATAAAAGTAACTATATATTTTTCATAAATTTTTGAAGCAGCTTCACATAAGTGTGACATGTGGAAACTATGTGAGTGAATCACAATGAACATTTATTTCAGCATCTGTTCCTTATGTTTCTACAGTCACTTTAACCAACCTTTCCAAACAGATTTTCGAGATCCGTTCTCAACTTATAGGTCTACCAACTAAGTACCAGCTGTTGTGGCCACGCCCACTCCAACCCTGGAAGCCTTCTCCGGGGATTTGGACAAATGTCATGGGTTCCTGTTATAGTGTTCATTGGTTTACCAACAAGCTCCTGTCTTGTTTCAGGAAGACAGAAGCAATTTTTTGTTTGCTATTGGACTATTGAGAGGCCAAGCGCTGCACTGGGCCGAGTCCATCATAAATGAGACCACAATTGACGTTACACATATCCTCAGTTCCTGAAGTTATTTAGAAGAACCTTATCTCCTAAAGCTAGCGAGCAGGAATCAGCTATTAAATTGTGGTCACTAAAGCATGGTAATCGTTTGGTGGCCATGCTGGCTGTCAAGTTTAGAGCCCTCACTGCTGCTTCAGGGTGAAATGCCCCCACACATTTTTAAAGGTACCTTTAGTCAAGCTTTAAGCAACAAAATGAAAGACAAATTAACTGGTTCAGATGAACCCAAAGCTTTCGATTAACTAATCAGTCTTGTCATTCGGGTCGCTAACCGGATCCAAGAGTGGTTAAATGGAAAAAAAAAGAAACTCCAGGCTTTCGTTCTCCTCTTTGGATATTCCCAAAAGCGAATAAAGTAACGAGACTGGTTCCCCTAAGACCCCCACTGTGGGGGAACCCATGCAGCTGGGAAAGACATGGCTGACCAGTGAGGAGAAACAGATGCCCCTCACAGCCAAAGTCTGCCTTTACTGCGATCAACCTGGCTAATTCAGGCTTAATAGTCCTACGAAGCCAAAAGACAAGGCCCACCAGTAATTCAGGGTATCCTGGTGTGTTCATGGCAGCGAAATCCCTCGGTTCCTGTTGAAATCTACCATAGTCACCCACAATCAACATTTAGCCATCTCAGCCCTTATTGACTCCGGTTCTGAACAAAATCTCATCATTCCTCAGTTAGTATCCAAATTAAATATTCCAACCGTTACACTCCCATCCGCCATCAAAGTAGCCACTCTTGACAGCGACCCCCTTCAAACCGTCACCTGTAAAACAAAACCCATGCATCTCGTCATGTCGGGCAGCCACCATGAGCAGACCGTGCTTTTTGTTTTTCCGAGTCTGGCAGTGTCCTTGGATACCCCATCAAACGGAGGGATTTCCACATTCACTCATAGAGCCTTTTTTGCTTAACCACCTGCCTTCAGTAAGCCCCGTCTCATGGTTTATCTTCTCTGCCATGTTCCCCCACCACCCCTGACGTGTCCAAGGTTTCCTCCGAGCATCGTGACCTTGAGAAGGTATTTAGTAAAGACCTCAGCCTTTCTCTAATCCCTCACTGATCATATGACTTCAACATAGATCTCCTCCATGGTGCCCTACTTCCATTAGGCCACCTGTGTCACATCTGTGGGGTAGAAAGCAAATCTGTGGTTAACTACATAAACAAGTCACTCAAAGACGGCATTATCAGACCTGCCTCTTCCCCAGTCGGTGAAGGGTTCTTTCTTATTATCAAGAAAGATAAGACTCTTAGACCCTACATCAACTAACAAAACTCAACCAAATCATGGTAAAAAAAGAAAAAAAAAAGAAAAGTATCAGGATGCAGCTTGTAGGCTGCAAGCTGAACCTCCCTTCCTCTCTCTCTTCCCTGTGCAGCCTGATTGGTTCCACCTGTCAGGCTGTAATTATCACTGATTCGTTTCCACCTGTTGTCACCTCTATATATACTCACCTCATTCTGTTCTCGTTGCTGATCCGTAGTGTTCAACTTCTGCTCTGTTTCAGTCACTGTCCTGTGTCAGCGCAGTTTTTATTCGGTCAGCCAGAAGACTTTGCTCCAGTTTTGTTTTTTGTTCATTCAAACACAAGACTTTTCTTCAGCTTTATTTTTGTTCAGTCACTACCAGAGACTCTGCTTCAGCTCTGTTCCAGCTCACCCTCGGCCAGAGGGCTCATTCCAGCTAAGTCACAGCCTGAAGCACTGTTCCAGCTAAGTCATAGCCAGAGACGTCATTCCAACTCAGCCCGAAGTTTGTTTCGCTGGTTCCGGTGTTCCGCTGTGGTCTCTGTCTTCGGCTCCTGTGCTCAGTCCTGGTTTCAAGTTCTCTACTGCTGGGTTCCGTCTCGGTCTCAAGTTCTCAACTCCCGGTGAGCCGTCCTGGTCTCAAGTCCTCCACTCCTGTTCTCGGCTCCTGTGTTCGTCCTGGTATCAAGTGTACCGTCCTGTTCTCTAGTCATCGGCTCCAGTGTTCCTTCCTGGTCTGACTCTCCGCACTACTCCAGCCGGCCAGCTTCTGCACCCTACATCTCCGTCTGATGTAAGACTCTGGGTTCCATCGTCATTCATCATCCACACTGTTCAATAAACTCACTTTTAAGAACTAAGCTCTGTGTGTGCGTGCTGTGTCCGGGTTCATCCCAGAAAAATACCATGACAAAAAGAAGTCATTACCTCTCCAGTCCTCAGCTTTCGAGTCTGTCCACGGTTATTTCATTTGCACCAAACTCGAGCTGCATAATGCTTATCATCTTGTTTGCGTCAGGGAGTGGGAGACGAATGGAAAACCGCTTGGAAAACCCCAACAGGCTATTATGACTATCTGGTATCATACTCTTTGGACTCACTAACACCCCTGCAGCACTTCAGGCTCTGGTCAAAGACCTTCTCAGGTTCTTCCTCTATAACTTTGTTTTATGTTACCTAAATGACATTCCCATATATTCCAAGAACCTTAATGAGCATCGACAACATGTCAGGTTGGCTGGAGAACTGTTTGTTTGTCAAAGCCAAGAAAAATCCCATATTCCATCTACCTTCTTGGGCTACATCTTAGAGGATGGACGGGTTAGGAACGATCCCAGCAAGATTCAGATGGTGGTCGACTGGCTCACACCCACCAGCTGTAAACAACTCAAAGTTCTTGGGATTCGCGTACTTCAACAGACAATTCATCAAGGTCGTCAGCCTTATAGCACAACCCCTCACGGCTCTCACATCGACCAGGACTCCATTCATTCTGGACCACCGAAGCTCACCAAGCTGTCCAGACCATGAAGAAAGCGCTTTTCCACAGCATCCATCCATCCATCCTCTCTCACCCAGATCACAAAATAAAAACAGTTCATATGGGATGTAGGTGCCTCAGAGTCGTTTTGTTTCAACATTCCAAAACCACCACTTAGCTTCACCCCTGTGCCTTCTTCTCAGAGAGATGTCAGGGATGCTTGCAGTAGAATTTGCAAAAAGGCAATCCCTGTTGTGCTGTGGTTCACCATTGGGCAACTCATAAGTGAAGTGCACCCATGATACAGAGGCATATACTGTAACAGACGTTGGAAAGACATGCAGTGATTTGTAAAAGGCACGTTTGTACATTTTGTCACATTACAAACACAACATTTGTAGAATGGAAAAAAACTGTGAATCGTTGTCAAATTTACAATCAAAATTGGAAAAGCGTGACATGCATATATATAGAGGGAAGATGGATGAGGGTAACCCGGTAGAGGAGGAAGATTCGGAGATGAAGAGCTGTACAGGGAGAATGAGAGCGTGGGATCGACAGAACGTGACAAGTAGAATGCTGGGTAATCCGAGGCGTGGCGTCATTTAGAACAATAAGCGACTCAATTATTAATTTGCTTCTACAACTATTTAAAAAATGTTTCCAACATCCAAAATGACAAAGAAAAAAAAAACTAAATGTCTGTCCAGTGTTTAGAGCACAAGACAAGCTTCTTCAGTCATCTGCTCCTTCTTTCATCCTGTATAGAACGGTCATCTTTCTACAGTGGCGTGGTCTTTCAAACTTGAAGGCCTTTTGCTGATGTGTGATATGGTCTTTTTTTGGACATCAGATATATATGATGCAAAAGGCATTTGAGGATTCGGTTATGAAATTTCTCCTGGGTGTTTGTAGTTCATGGGTAATTTGATAACTAGGCAGAGAATTTATTCTTTGAGCTTTATTTGAAATACGTTTGTACAAATTAGGCAGTCGTGATGTATTATTATCGTCTGAAAACATTAGAAATTACAAACTGTAGATTTGCGAGAGTGACCACAAGATGGCAGCAAACCCCAAGGCTTGAAGTGCTCAGCTGCTGATTTTGAGGAGCCATGGAGGTAAATAGTAACTGGGGATGTTGCAATCATATAATTCTTCTGTTTGACTTTAAACAAAGGTGCCAACCTGGATTAAATGATGAAGACCCTTTTAATCTTTGCAAAATCTGGGTTTATGAACACACAGGACTGTTCTACAGGTGCTTGTTTGACCCCCCTCCCAACGCTGATCGACCCCTTCAGGTTTGGTATTCTCATTTGGGCCAAATTTGATCGGCTCTTGTTCAAAATCGGAGATGCTTTGGTCAAACCTGAGTTGAATCGTTCTGGAGCGATCAGAGATTCTTTAAAGCCTATATTGGGGTTTGTGCAACCTTCATTTTGATGAGATTTGTTTGTGAACTGAAGATGTTATCACATCCCTGGCATTAGTGGTTAGGCCTACTGATCGTATATAGGTCTTTATTAGTCATCGCTTTGGCATCTGAACGCTGCACAAAACATGACAGGGTTTCTTCTGACAGGAAACAAACAGTGTGATCACATCCCACCTGTTGTGGCCTCTTTACACTGGTGTGCTGTCTGCTTTTGTAATCGGTGTACAATTTTACAGCTTTTAAAAACGTTTTAAATATGATAGGAACTACCTATTTAAACTTTTGCTCCTTCACACTTGAACTGGAGCTCTGAGTTTTCTTTTAGTTTAGCTGATTATAAGGATCATAATTTTTTATGTGTTTTGGTTTAACTGATTACATGCAGCTGAATTTTGTTTTATTCCTTACTGACTGATAGCGTATTCTGGAAAGCATCAATGTGACCTATGTTAAAGGGGTGTAGAAATACACTGCATAGTTTCCTAGACGGTTCTACGGCCTGGATCAATGCTATTTGTATTGCAGTGCAGGCTAAACTTTACACAGATACAATTTTCTGATTAAAATATACACTTTCTGGCCATTTTATTAGGTGCACCTCGCTAGTACTAGGTTGGAACCCCCCTTTTCATTCAGACGTGCCTTAATTATTCATTGAATAGGTATAAAAAGTTTTCAAAAAGATACCACGTTGAAACTTTGGCATCACGCCGTTGCTGCAGATCGGTCATTTGCACATCCATGATGCCCGTTTCAAAACATCCAAATGTACTTTGTCGGATTGATCTGGAGACTGCGGATGCGGCTGGAGTAAAGTGAACTCACCAGGTTCTAGGAAAAACGTTGAGATGTTTGAAGTACACTGTGGACATAAAATGGTGTACAAGGTCAGTAGCAATACTTGGGCCTTAAAGTGAAACAAGAAAATATCTCCCACAGCATCACCACCACCACCAACAACTTGGACCATGGCTGCAAGGCAGGATTGATCCATGCTTTCATGTTCTTTATGCCAAATTATGACCCTACTATTTGAATAGAGACTCACTGGATCAGACACCATTTTCCAATCTGTTTCCAATCTATTTTTGGTGAGCCTAAACGAACCCTATATATTGTTTTAGCTGAGAGGAGTGGCACCTGGTGTGGTCTTCTGCTGCTGTAGCGCATCTCCTTCAAGTTTCAATGGAGACGGTATTCCACATACCTTGGTTTTAATCAGTTTTGCCTTTCTGTGTCGTTGCCCATTCTTCTCTGAGTTCGGACAGCAGCGGGGAATTTTAATGCACTCAACTCCTGCTCCCCCGTAGATGATTTTTTGCATGAAAATCCTTGTTGATGCGCAGCTTCTGAAATACTGGGACCAGCAACAACCGTGCCATGTATGAACTTACCCCTTCTTTGCTATCCCGGTGCTTGGTTTGAACTTCGTTGCGTCGTCTTCTCATCCAGAAGCCTAAGCGCATCAAGGTGTTGTCGTGCTGAATCTCTTTTTGTGTTAATAAGCTTCTGAAGTAATGCTGATGAGAATACTTTTAAAGAGATTCTGACTCTAAAACTGATGCTTAGCGGAAAATAAGGATGCAGCTCTCCTGATATTTTAGATTTCTAACCAATTATTTAACACTGATTTCATGCCATCCTAGCTCAACTAGGTATCCATTCTTGGGGAAAAACACTCGGTGCAGTGCCAGTGGTAAAACTTTCTTTTAGAGTCAAAGCCTTCAGACAAAGCACTACCTTTCTGTTATGGGTAATTAGGTTCGTCTATCCCTCTCTGTTTGTCTCGGCCATCATATAAGCCCAAGCGATGAAAGGCTGAAAAACGCGGGGCGACCGGAGACAACAGACAGGGATGAGCTAATCCTTGTGTAAAATTCCAGACATTCCGATGGGATGTTGTTCCCAGGGAGGGCTAATCGGCGAGCGCCGGTGCGGCCCTCGTGCCGAGTCTTTGCGCTGAACAAACAAATACAGGCCTCCCCCCGTTGCCGAGTGGAAAGTTTGATGTCAAAAGCGGTGAGAGATTCTCCCGGCCTTAAGTATACACGGAAAGATACGTGAACGGACACGTGCGTGGAAACAAAGGGGGGGGGGGGGAGCTGGGAAAATAGAACAAAGGTGAAAGGTTCAAAAAGGAAAACAAGGCCTTTAGAAGGGGGCGCATCGAGGGAAATGCTGTTTAATCTTCTGTGGCGCAAGATTTTATAGAGTCAAATCAAAACTTAAAAAGCACTGCCATGAATGCTACAACGCTACAAGGTTGATGTGTGAAGTCTTGAGTGTGTGTGTTTAAGAGTGTGGGTAGAAGAAAAAAAGGATGGGAGAGAGAGAGCGAGAGAGATAAGAAGAGGAGGAAAAGGTGAAGGGGGCCCCAAGAGTCTAGCGATGACAGATGACAGGGTGAAGGAACTCCTGTCGATGAAAACATAATAGACAGGGCTTTGTCAGGCTAGGACGACAAGCCAGGAGAGGGAAGACAACAACTTGTCAGGGTTGGGAGTGGGGTGGTGGTGTTTGGGTGTCGGGGAGACAAGAGAGCCATCGGAGGAAAAAAACAAAGCGGAGTGCATCGCGGTGAGTCCTGCTGATGAGAATGGGAAAAGCTCTCCTGCTCACAGAGGCTTCTTTGTGCCTTTTGTGAGTCATTGTAGAAAAGGCCACAGCTGTAAACAGTCGAGATCAGTCCATTAGGCCCCGAGGTGCCGGAGCTCCAGTGTTGACTGTGGATCCGGAAAAGGAACGGCAAGCTTGAGTCATCAATAAACAGAACAGCCCGATGAGTGTGTGACAGTGTGTGTGTGTGTGTGTGTGTGTGTGTGTGTTAGGGAGGATAATGGAAGGCCGAGAGAGGAGGAGAGCAGGGTTTAGGGATAATGGTGCAGAGTAGCACGGGGCTATGATCTCATGCCTCTTGCAGCTGGCACACATGGCCATTTCCATGGATTCCTATCTCTCTGTCACCCCTTACATTGTATAATCAAATTCCCATCTTTTTGCTGGGAAATTGTTACATTTCTTTTTCTGTTTCTTGGATTAAAATACTTTTGGAGTCTGTTTAGATTTCTCACTGAACACTAAGCACTGGTTGTTTTCCAGTGGAAATAAGTAGCCATTATTTACACAGGACATTAGTGAATAGGTGATGCGAGACCTGCAATCTTCTAGTATGAAGCATATACATTTTAAAAATATTTCTTGTTGAAGATATGCTGTGTAAAAAAATAAAAATGCAATGGCAAAAGTTAGATTTTTGCTCCCGCTAGTGACCCTGACCAGGAAATCCTTTTCATGTTCTGTTCTCAGTATTTCTTTCACATTGCAAGATCATAGGCGATGCACAAACTTTTCTATCATTGTCATGTATAAATAATAGGTAATCTAAACAATTGTAATTACATAAACTGCTGTGATATTTATTTTAGGATTGTAGCACTCCACTTAGCCGTTAGCGTCAGCTTCCGGGACCGGCTAGTCTGGATTTACACGTAAAGTCAGGAGAGTATCTAAGGTAAGAAACATACTTCTCACAACTTTTAATGGAACTGTACTTTAAAATTATACAAGTATTCATTGAAGGAGGGGAATGCCTCAAAAAATATTTCAATTAAGTCCAGGAAAAAAAAGATATTAAATGAGAAATTAGCTGTTGATATCAACTAAAATGTTTTTCTGATCAGTGAACACACCAGGTATGAGTAACCAGTAACCCTCTTCAAGGATAAACAATCAAGAGGCTTCACTAACATTATGTAACCACACTGATGTTTATGGTGTCGAAGTTTTTACTACAAGAGGAAGACTCAACGTTATCTTTTTTTTTTTATTTAGAAGGAAACTGCATTTTCCACATTATATCAAGACATGTTGGCACTTTATTCAAGCTGAGAGAAAGCAGGTTGCAATATTTAAGCAGACAACATGAAGGTTGAAGGTATTACAGCAAAGTTGTTCTGCTTCACTCTTTTCAGCTTTCAAACTGGATTTGAAGACGTCATAGAAGCCTGTTTGAAATGTCCAACATGAGATCTCAATGAAATTAAGATTTACACACTGTTTAACTGCATTAATTCAATTCAATTCAATTCAATTCAATTCAATTCAATTCAATTCAATATTATTTATATAGCGCCAAATCATGAAACATGTCATCTCAAGGCACTTTACAAAGTCAAGTTCAATCATATTATACAGATTGGGTCATTAATTGTTAATATAAGACAGTAACCAAAGTTAAAAATGTTCACTCTGTAAACAGTGTTGCTTTGGTTCAAAATAATAAATCCCTGTTTTAAAACAAGTGTTCTCCCCCACCCCTCACCCCCCTCTCTCTTTTTAACGCACACACAATGCTATGCTGCCTCTACTGCATATATAAATAACTAATGAAAACTGCATACTGGAAAAGTAAAAACAATATTTTGAATGTCTTTTTTTTTCTTTTTACTTTTTTTAGAATTTGGCATGAACCGAAACTGGCAAAGTGTTCCAACAACCATAGTTTGGAAATTTGCCACAAATTAGTCACTTGCATTAAAACGTGCCTCCCCACGTTTAATGCAAGCTAAGTGGATACTATCCATCCCCCCACTATATACGTTGTAACATCTTTGCATCTAATTAAATCCAGGCTGTACATTTACCTTCTGCTTTTTAATTAGAACCCAACACACATAACCCCCATTTTGCAGGGGCATGAGGGGGGGGGGGGGGGGAGGGGGGGGGACCTAATTATCAGGGCCTCCCCCATGACGGCTGGTTTAATCTGCAGAGCTGCATTTAGAGGGTCTGAGTAGTCAGAAAATACATCCTGGGCCTCTGGTCTCAGTAGCGTTACCAGCTTTTGTCAGCTTTCTTGACTTTTGACCTGCCATGACCCAGGCACACTCTAACCTCCCTCCCACTTTGCTAATTTGCTTTTGTCTCCATGTTATATCCTTATTTTCCTTAATTTCTTCACTTTCTCCGATGCATGATACAAGTCATTTTCAACAAGCACATGGTGTTAAGGATAAACCCCTTTTTTTGTTCACATACCATCCTTAATCACGCTCCAAAATACCATGCATCAAAAAGCAACCTGTGGCCCTGGAAACGTCACTTTGTGAAGTTGGATCATGAGCCGATTGGCCAGCTTTGGCGTGTCCCTGCCCCCGTTTAGGAGTGAGACACTGGCAGGGTCATCTGAACTTACCGGTGGAGAGCTATAAAGGGAACAAAACAATGACAAAGACAGCAGTGGAACATAATGAGCTCACTCAGCACCAACATTGTTGCACAAATTGGCGCCATGAGTGTGGCATAGATGGAACAAAGACTTTCTGCAGGGTTCCAACGCAATATTGAACTCTCTGTGAAATAACGGAGTTAGATTTGATAATTTTCCAGGTCTGAATAATTGTAGGAAAAAGAAAGCAGAATTGAATTTCCAGACATATCTCACATTTCATCATGTAACATAAGAAATTCAGAATCTTTGAACATATGTATTTAGACATGTCATGTTTTTATCTCAGATTCTAAGGCAGGCAGCAGTGGTGACAGTTTGAGAAAGGGTTTATTGTGTAATAGGCACAAAGAAGAGGTTCTGCTGATGTTGGGACCGGGTTCCAGGATGGCATTTGGAGGAGAGGTAGGTGATTAGTACATAACGATCTGATTTGAAGTAAAGCGAGATCCTGATGGCAGTGAAGAGATCAGAATTCCAGGAAAAGGCGAGTCAGTAGGAGTAGGAGACTTGTAAATGGCAGTGCTGTAGTGTTTGCCTTTTTCTTTCTAGGTAGATGATGAGGAGTGGTGGAACGTTGGCGCATGGTCAGGCAGGTGAGCAAGCAAAGATGACTAAGAATCCAGATGGCTGTTACCAGCATTGCTGCCAGAGGAGTGGAGGAAATGGAGGGAGAACGATCCAGGCAGGTTTCCTCCAAACATATGCAAGGAGCAAGCAAGCGGACCAGTAGAACCATGGACTCTGGCATCAAAGGTGGGATCTGGTTTCTCTCAGAAGAGACAAGGGAGGAAAGTGTCAAAGCTTCTAGGAACAGAAAACACAATAAAATGAGAGTCTGATAACAGCTTACGTGAGCAAAACAATCTGGCGTCTGCCTCAGGGAACCAGCTCCTCTTTAAGCTCCTCCTGATGAGGTCTAGAAGGAGAGAGAGAGACACATATACCAACCTGCACGCATGCCTATGGATATGGTAAGAAATTTGTAAATATGTTTAATTTGCCATACTTAAACTCTTGCTTTGATTGTTTCGGGCCTTTTCACGACTGAAATCGAGGTGTTTAAACTTCAGCTCCTTCTTATTATACCACAAATATTGACCCTAACTGAGGCAAGAGCATGGCTAGTTTTGCAGATGTTGGTTCTTATGTGACGTCCTGGATCAGGTGATACACTTTTGTTAGAGATTTCAACAACTTTATTTAATGTCTTTGTTTAATTTCTTTAGAGCAGGGCATAATGGGTTGTTTTTTGATATATTGAAGCAAATATTGTCAGACAGGAGTTGCTGAAGCGAATACTTAATTCCTCAGCTTTTTGATATTTTTTTTGGTTCTTTTAATAACTGGTTACCTTTGTCTGACATTTAAATGTGCAATAAAACATGTTGTAAGACTTATACACATGTACAGTACACTGTCTTGCAAACCTATTCACTCTGAAATATTTCAGCTCATCACACACAACTTATATCAAAAATCACATTCCTATCATAGTCTTATCTATATTCTTACTAACTTATCCCTTTAAATGTAAAATAAAGGGCCTCCTGCTAATCTCCTGCGAGTCCATGTTGGGGTTTGCTGAGAGAATCTTTGTTGACACAAACAAGTATTTTTCATTAAAGGACAGCTAGTCATATTTTCTTGGCAGATAACTGGCACATGATAATTGGTTTGCATGCTAATGTAGGCAAACTGATGTTGTCAAAATGTCCCGTACTAATATTTCATTTAAGTTAAACTGAACCATTACATATCAAAGTCCAGATTTTGTCATCGTGAGATTCAACAAAGAATAACATAGCTGAAGCATGTTGCGTGTGTGTCCGCTTCCAGTCTGCTTTCTTGGTGTAAAAGCTTAGCTGAATAACATCTGAATAACATCTCTGTGATCTTTACTGCAAAAGCTACGATTGGCTGGGCGGCGAGGGGGAATAAAAGTAGAATAGTATGTAAATGAAATACAGGAGCTGTATTTCTGCAGGGGATAAATGTGTGTGTGTTTACTGGCCTCCCGCTGTGCGCTAAGCAGAGTCAGTTGGGGGAAGAGGCCTGTGGGTGGATGAGTGCCAGGGCCTTCCTGCAGTTCTTTAAGCGCGTCACTTGACAGGCTTTGCTTGATAATCATTGATGTGCCCGTGTACGCGCCTGGCGGAAGGATTGGCACAGCTTCAGAGGGTTCTCAACCCCCCCCCCCCCCCCCCCCCCCCCCCCCCCCGTCCGTGCGCAATGGCATTTGTTGAAACACCCCCATTGCTCCACACGGCAATCATACTGAAAGCAAGACAGCAGGATCTCATAAAAGAAGAATGTGTGTTTGATAAACGAAAAGGGACATTACATCTGAGTAATCAAAGGGGATGAACACTAAGGCTAATTAATTGCTTAAAAGTTCAGGGTAAGAAATGACGGAAAAGTGGAAATGAAATAGAATCACCTTTTGAGCCAAGATTTACAATTGTACAATAGATCCATGGTTTTATGTTTTTAAACTAACGTGTCATTGGGTTAACTTCTAATCCCCACTGAGCTGTGGATCTCTGTAGCTCCTCCAGAGTTACCCTGGATCACCTTTCTACTCTTACCTGACCCGTCAGTGGCAACTACAAACCTACCAGCCATGTCATGGTAGGTTTATAGTTGTGCTGTATCGTCTTCATTTTAAGATGGTAGAAAAACCAGAGCTCTGTTAAATAGCCAAAGTTTGGGATAATGTTATACAACCTAATCCTGCTTTAAACTCCTTCACAACCTTCTCCTTGACATGTCTGCTGGGTTCCTTGGCTTTAACTATAAATTAACTATATATATTAATTGGTTGAATTTTGAAGGTAATTATAAGCAATGGATTTTATTTAGATGTATCACAGTAAAGGGGGCTAGTTAGAATATGCATGCCAAACTTTTTTACGTTTATTAAACATACTAAATATGCAAAAGTTTGTGGTTGTAACATGACAAAATGTGTAAGTTTTATAGGTATGGCTGTAAAACTTACTGACTTCTATTTAGATGCTAGCGTAGATGTTACCTTGTTTTAACCCCAGACCAGCATCAGTGTTAGCATGTTATGTTAGCGAATAAGAAAATTGTTCAGTTAGTGTTAAAACCCAATAAAATATTAAGCCTCTTTCACCCTTATTTTCATTCGATTGAAGCTGTTATTTCATTCCATTTCATATCTCGGGTGTCTCATAGTGTTTACAGTAGGCAATCTGTGAACAAAGAATACTAGATCGGCAAAGCCTTATATTCAGCAAACAGCAGTCGCTGAAACAATGGTGGAAGGGCGGTCGAACTCGTTGGCCTTTATGTACTACGTGATGGTGAGAAAAAGGTGGAACAACAGCATTGTTTAGCTGGAGGGGTGCGCACTTTATAACTCCATGGCAATGTCTCCCATCACCACGGTGCATCCATATGGATGGCCTGTATTCCAGCCTGTGTCCTTTCAAATATAGAGCCCCTGTGGGAATTCAGTTCAGCTGTAATAATAATAGTAACATCCACCCACTCCATGCACCACACAATCCACAGCAAGCCTTTATTATTACTGTCACCTTAGGGGCCAGATGTCTCCCTCCTGGTCCTTGAACTATTCTATGACCCATCTTCTTCAAGAACTTCAACTCACTAATTCGTTTTGGTGCATATGTGATATGTATGATAGTCTTACATGCATCTTTGTGACCATATTCCCCTAGTAGCAGTCAGCCTTGATTAATAAACATGTAATTTTAAAATGGTGGAAGTTGTCCTAGTGAATTATGTGTCCTTCTCTCTAAGCATGGACATCAGAGTGGCCCTAAGGCTGAATGCCCTGTGATTATACGACAGCACCCAGGGGACACGGAGCAAACCCATTAATTTCAGAGCTCTGATGGATTGGTGGTTATTGCCTTTTTTTAGAGAAAGAAACGCTGCTCTGTGAGGAGAAACAGGAGCAGGATGCTTACAACCATCTTCAGCTAAAAAAAAAACTGGTGTCAAATTGTGGAAGGTTTGGTGATGGACCAAAGCACAGACAGTATTTTGGGATTGGCATTGTGAACTGAAAGACTTAATCAAAAAAATATATATATAAAAAACTTACAGCTTGGCACAGTGAGATCAGGACATGGAACACAAAAACATTAACTAATATGGAAAGACCTAAATGAGCATAGATAAACAGCAAGAAGGTACTGAAAACTCAAAGACATGAGAGCTGATGGTATATGAATATATTGAAAGAGGCATATTGTCGATGGTCATGTTGTCATATGGTCTTTATAAAGTTTTCTTTTGACATGCAAGAATCCAAAAATGTAATTTTTTATTTTTTATTTTACAAAATGTATATTAATGAATTATTGACATGAAATTGACACCATATAACGGTAACAACCAAGGGAATACACTCCTACAAAAACATCAAACCAAATTTGTCTCTACATTAAGTAAAATCAAGTGTTATACTGCAGGGAATAATTCAACTACTTAAAAGAAAACATGGATTATCTGATTTGCTGAAAAGATCCTTTAGATCCTTATCAGAGTGTCTCTGTACCTTTTTAACGTACATCTTTCTTCACATTACATAAACCCCATTATTGCCATATGTGGAGATACAACATGCCACAACGTGATGTTTCAGCCTCCAAACTCTACTGTGAGGATGGTGTTTTTGGGGTTATATACATTGCCAGTCATCCAAACCTGGTATGTGTGTAATGACATCCAAAGAGTTACCGTGTGGTCTCATCTGACCAAACAATTTTCTCCCAGCATTTCACTGGATTATCCAAATGTTCAGCAGCAAACTTTAAATGAGTCTCAACATGCTTTTTCTTCAGCGGTGGAGTCTTCATCTGTGAGTTTGCACAGAGAACATTGTAGGTAAGTGCATTTAGTTATGCTGTCAGGGAAAACAAGTACCTGCTAATTCCAAATCTTTCCAAATCTCTCAAAGTATTCCCTGGCTTTTGGACAACCCATCATTATCTGCCAGATTTCAGCTATTTTCTAAGCATTTTCTGCCTCTCTGCACATCCTTTTCTTCATATTTTCAATACTTATTCCGCATGTTTTTAACTTACAAATTAATTCGTTTTGGTTTCTTTGTGTGTGTGGATGTTTGTTACTGAGATCTGGTGTGAATTTCATGTCAACCGCATGTTGAAATATACGCACTGCAACAAACATAGTAGAATACAACATAGGTGTGTAGAAATTACAACAGTTGTTGGTACAGGATATGTTAAAGCATACCTCCTGCATGGGTGTTCTATAAGTTTTCAGAGAGTTCAGTGCAGGAGGCTACAAACTTCCTATGTAGTGAATGTCTGCATTTTGATAGATTTTATGTATTATCAACAAAGTGGAAAAGAGTAAGAGAAAAGAAGAAAAGGAAATACAGAAGCCACAGTGACTGGAAAATGCCCCCGCCAGCTGTAAATTTTCCAGATGATTTCTTGCACAAATCACGCATGGAATTAATCAGACAATTACCTGGACTTTGTACTCTGCAGTGGGTAGAGCCTGCTGAATGTCCACTCAGAAAGATTCTGACATTTGCTTTCCCTCACAAAGCTCTTCTGGTTAATGTCTACAGCATTTAAAAGGCTGAGGAAAGACAATTTCCACCTGGTTTGTAGTTGGAGGGGGGCTGACTGCAGACAAAGCGATGTTAAGAGTTTATCAAATAAAACCTAATTTCGATGTCTTCAGTATGCTGCATGCTTGGGTGGATCATAAGTCATTACAAGCTAACATAAGACCGGTTAGCTTTCATACAAGCTTCCTCTGGGAGCATTGATAATACATGACTCATTGCCTAAAAACTTACAAATGTACATATTGGTTGAATATGCTGTATTTAGCATACATTTTGAACGTTGTATACCAGCATATAATTCAATTCAATTCAAAAACACTTCATTAATCTCAAAGAGAAAATAAATAAATGCTAGTATGCTAATACGTACCAATGAGCAGATTTAAAAGAAGGGTAAAGCAAGAATCACACATTGTCTCAGTGAGTGAATATTAACATTTGTGTATAATTTCATGATCACACACAAGCACTCATTCTATTCATCTGTACGCATAAAGCAAACAAACAACCACCTATTGGTAGGACCATGTAAACTGGTGTGAAGTTATATTCATAAAAATGTTTAAAGCAGCACAGTATAACTTTTAGCCACTAGGGGCGCTAGACTTGTAACTTGCAGGTTTAGTGTCCTCTGGCAACGCTGCACTTTCGTAAAAATAAACAGTCTCGCTCCAGTTACACAGGCGAGTTTCATTTCAAACATTTTAAACAGTTGTTCGAAAAACTGGCTCAATTATATAGTTATTTATCAGTAAGAGATCCGTCTAGGCTAATGAATTGATGTGGGCATTAATAATTACTTGGACAAAATATAGGGTAATATCTAGATCAGACATATTCAAATATACACCAATAAACTGTATATTCTGAGTTTTAATTGTTCCAAAATGTTAAATATACTTTCTTCTCCATTTTCTTGGGGTGGCGCAGGAGTTTGGGAATTCGTCCTGCAGTTGGCAGGTTGCCGATTTGATCCCCCATTCGGACCGTCTCAGACGCTGTGTCCTTGGGCAAGACATTTCACCCACATTGCCTGCTGGCGGTGTTCAGACGGCCTGGTGGCGTCGATGTATGCGCTTCTGTAAGTCTGCCCCAGGGAAGCTCTGGCTACTAACATAGCTCACCACCGTCAGGGTGTGAATGTGGACTAGTTAAGATGCTACACAAATACAAGCCACTTACTATTTCTTTCGTTCAGACCAAACATTTTGTGTTTTTGACGAGGCAGCCACTCAGCTCAAACCCATCACTCCTATCTAGGATAAGGTCATATAATGTTTGCATATCAAATAGGCACTGTACATATACTGCTGCTCTCCTCCCACTGTACCTGTTCTCCACCTCACTCAGTAGGCTGGCGAACCCGAAATTCAGCCGGAAACAGAATTACATTTAACACGTTTATTGAAAAGGTTGAATAGTGGCGGATGAGACAGGTGAACAGCACTGGACTTGAGCAGGTAAATAATGGCATCATGAGCAGGCAGTCGGGGATAAGCAGGAGACCGAAGGATGCAGATCAAAACAGAATAGGGTGGTGGCTGGAGGGAGACTGGGCTGATTGGATATTGGCTGATGGCTGAAAGGTGACTGGCTAAATAAGGAAAGTCCAGAAAAGTCCAAAGTAAAAAAAAAACAACAAAAAAAACCCTAAACCATGACAGCGCTTGTGTGTGTGTCTTTGGGAAAATAATGAAATGTCCTGTGAGCATAGCAACTTTACAACAGTGTTGCATAAACCTTTATCTTGATGGCAAATTTTTTTTTCAAGTGGAGCACATTTGCTAGAAAACTGGGCAGAACCCGACATGTTTACTCTCTTTTTTAACATAACTCATTGATAATTCAGTAGCAGCATATGTCATTATGGCTCCAGTTAATCTTGTGTGCACAAAACCTACAGAAGATACATTTTGAACGTCATAAAACGTAACGACTAGTGTTTCAGCTGTTGTCTCTGCATAGCTACTCTCCTAAACAGAAGAGTGTCTGAACGCAACCAGCAGGTCATACGTGTCGCAGACAGGTAACCGTAGCAGCAGCCAATGAGGTCTCTCTTTCACTGAAAATCTAGTCATCGACAGAATGACTAGATTTTCAGTAAAAAATCAACAGAATAAAGTCATCAATATCCAAGCCAGACACAGACAAACTGCAAATGAGTGGGCAGTTTTTTTAAAAAAAATTGGCAGCTCAAATTTGAAATGCAAAAAAAATAAAGCAAAAAATAGAGAGAGTGTTAATGCTTGTGTATAATTTTACAGCAGTTACCCAACTTATGCTCAGAAATACCAACACTAAGTAAAAGGAAAAAAATTTTTTAACACTGTATGGGAACAACAGACTTAGGAACAATATTATGTGACTGGGTGGATTGATGAGTGAAACAGTCCAAAATATTTAAATCTATGTTATTAGATTTGGGAATTATAGCAAAAATCTTATTGAAAAAAACCCCCAAAAACATCTATTTCTTCTTGATGTCTGTCCAGCGGAAATCCGGACGTATCCAACATATCGGAAGTGCTTTGGACACCACATAAAAACAACCCCTGCTTTATTCAGCGGGTTAAAATCAAGTCACATTGACAACCTCATGCCAATAATGAAACACACGTGTGGACGTGGACACGCACACAGAAGCACACGCTTACACACAGCAGGCCAGCCTAGTTTCCAGCCGATCCACAATTCGTCTAGGTGTCAATCACGAGTCACGACAGGCTGTCTCCTTCTACAACTGGAACAATACATCAAGACACAAAGAGCCAGACACTTGTTACCGCTCTCACTGAGGCGCCAGTCTTTGTCTCTTTCGGCTTCAGCATCTCTTCTCCCTTTGCCCCTCCGCTGTGTACTTATCAGCAGAAGTGATTTCTTTTCCCACCTATTTAATTCACCACACGCTCAGATTCACACCGAGGATCCCTTTGCAAATCTTCCACCTCAGTCTGGCTGCGCGACACGCATGTGACAAATGTGTCGAACGCTGTATGTCTTTTGCACATGTAGGTTAGTGTGTTTGTGACCACCTCGCTCGCGCACGTGTTCATTGTTTGTGGCCGCAAAGCGTGCAAACACAATTAGAGGGAGGTGTGAGCCCGCTTGCTCGGTAAAAGGTGGCAGCGGTGCGCGCACGCTCGCTTGCACGCTTGGAGAAACACGTGCACGAGCGGGGGCTTCTTTGCTCCGCGAAATAAAGGAAGCGATCTCCCCCGAGGCCCTTGGAAAAAAGGCGGGAGCCATCGATGTGCAGCTCAGAGGAGAAGGGTGGAGCACTCTGCAGAGCTGGGGGCGGGGGGGAAAGGATGAGCGTGGTCAGGAGTCACAGCAGATGGCAGACTGTGCTGCTAACACCCCCCGTTTGCCCCCCCACTCTCCACCGCCCTCTTTCTTTTTCTCCCCTAAACCCCCCTCCATCTTTTCTGAAGGCGTCTCAGCAGGTTACGGAGTGGGGGCAATTAGTGACAGAGCAAGGAGGAGGTGCACTGCTACCTCCTCACATTCATCCACTTGTGTGTGTGTGTGTGTGTGTGTGTGCCACAGAGGACCATTCCATCAAGATGCACCCCGGCACCCTTGCGCGTGTACACGTACCCCACCTCCCTTGTTTACGACTCCATTAATGACGGCGAAGACAGGTGGTAAAAAAAACAAAGCTTGACACGCCTCAATCAGTTTTCTTCCTCTGCTAAATCAGGGTTGACACAGATTGTACTTTACAGTGCCTTGCAAAAGGGGCACACTTTGTCTTGTTTCAACCAGACCCTTTAATTTAGTTTGTTGGGATTAGGATAGACAGAATACGGTGCAGAACTATAAACTAGAAGAAGAGCGTATTATTTTCGACATCTTTTTGTAGCACCTAACACTGTCCCTGTATTTAGCTCCGTCTGTCTTCCCATCAACACTGAACATCTCCCCAGTGCCTGCTGAAGAAATGCATTCCCACAGCATGATGCTACCACTACCATGTTTCACTATGGAGATGCCGTGTTTGGGCTGGTGTGCAATGTTAGTTTCTTCCACATTAAGCATTTTGCATGAACATAAATCGCAGAGGTTATGTTTTGGTGTCAACAGAAGACCTTCTTCCACATCTTTGCAGTTTGCTGCACAGCTTTTAACAAACAGTTAACATTATTGTGGCTTTTTCCCAACTATGGCTATCTTCTTTTTATGTCAAATAAATGGAGTCCACGACTAGTTATGCTGTCAAACATTGATCCCACCTGAGTTGCTGACCATGGGACTCCTTTCTCTTGCTTTTCTGTTTGATGGACTCCTTACCTGCAGGCTAAGTGGATGGGCATGTCTAGATTGGTTTCCAATTGTGGCGTTCTCTTTCCCTTTTTTGATGATTAATCAAATTGAATGTTTTTTTTTTAAAAAGGAGTGAAAGAAGTAAGGACACAAGGACGGAAGGTAGAAGGACTGGAGGATGCAACAGGAAAGAAGGATACAGACACAAAGGAAGGATAGAAGGAAAGAGTGAGGCAGGGAATGAAATCTAGAAATGTAATTTATTTTTCCACATTATCCATACATGGAGATGAAATCCCATACTCTCCCCGAGGTTTCCATACTGGATAGAAATCCTGAATAAAATACGTTGTGGTTGCAACATAACAAAATGTGAAAATGTACCTGGGGTGTGAATAGTTTTGCAATTCCCTATATAGACATTATCTGTGGAGTATGTACATCAACCCAGACACACTTAGACGGCTTATTTCACAGAATCACATCAAGACGTCATCAGTCGGGAAGCGTTCCCTTCATCCTATTTCAGCGTGCTACAGGGGGGAAAAAAAAGCTCGGAAATCTGCAAGCTCCAGAATGACTAGCAATAACCCTAATAGGCTTGCAATCAGCTGCAAAAGGAGGCCTTAACCACCTTTTTTTCCCCCCATCCTCACTCGTCTTTCCTCCCCCTCCCACTCATCCTTCCTCGTTCCCTCCCAGTGGCACGGCCTGTCATGTACAGCCTATGATTAGAATAATAAGACTAATTAAATCCATATCGCTGGTGCTCTCAAGCACAGCAGCTTTGGGAGTGTGTGTGCGTGCGTGTGTGTGTGTGTGTGTGTGTCTCGCGGCCCCAGCTCCTGCCGCTCGAGCTTGGCTCCGCACATGACAGTGGGGTTACTGTGGAAAGCCCTTTTAAAACATAAACAGACCATTATAAATGCTCAGCTGTTGAATGGAGCTCTTTGGGCTTCACAAACAGACAAGCACGTATAGACTTTCCATTTAAGGCCGCATCCAAGAGTGGGAGACTCTCAAAAAGATCCAAGAGAGGGAACAGTAACACTGTGTATAAATAGCAAGGCGCAGAGAAAGCGCGGCGAAAGCGCAGGAGGGAGAATGGTGACACTGTGCATCAGCAGAGAAGGAGGCAGAAAGTAAGACGGTTGGGTCGGAAAGCCAAAGGCAGAGCCCTGTAGTTTGCATCCAAGTTTTTGAGATCAGCTTGAATCGACACATTTTCCACTAGGTAACAGATGTGACTGTTACTGAAACTAGCCAATATTCCTGCCTGTGGGACTGAGAAGGTGTGTGGGAACGCCGCAAATCAGAGTTTTCTGACGCACCAGCTGCCTTAAACTTACCTTTCCTCGCAGTTTCTTTCGTAAATTATCACCGTACTGATGCAGACGTCAAACAAACTACAGTTTCTTGCATCCTTGTTGGGGCAGTTCTGTAAGGATTGCAGACACTCATTCCATGTGCAATGCTCTCGGTGTTGCCATCACGCTGAGGTTTCAACTTTGACTGGGCCACTGGACCATCTTTATTCATTTATTTATTTTTTTATCCGCTTTGCTGAAGATTTGCTGCTGCGGGGTCTTTGTTCTCCTGTTGAAGGCATCATAATTGTTTCTGGAACACAAATGTGAGGCCTGGTATAGACAGATGTACCAGTCAACTCAACCGCCGCAAGGCCCTGTGGTTGCCAAACAAACCCAAATCATCAAGCTTCCACCCCCATGCTAGGGAGTCAGTATAAGGGGTCAGTGATGCGTTTGGTTTTCTCCAAACATGATCAAACATCTCTGCGTTGGTCGAATTGGTCTAATTGCGCTGGAAGTCCAGATGCAACAAGCAATGCGGATTGAGCCATTTTCTAACTCTGCTATTATGAAGCAACATGCTAACTGAGGCCTGTAGACTCTGAGACGGAGACATTTCTTCTTTTTTTCTACTTATTGTTTTTCTCTCTGTGGATTGACAGACTTTACATTGTTTGGAAATTGCCTTTTAACACGTGTGCAGTTCGTATCGGTGATAGCAACGCCTGATTATGCATGGAAGACATCCCAACATCCGCAGAGCAGATGCTGGTTTTAAAGAAAAATCACTGTAAATAGAAAGTTAAGGTTTCTTTGAGCCTTTTGACCTGTAGCACATGGATGTTCGAAAGAAAAAGCACGTTTCAGAATGAAGATTTTAAGATGACGAACTGTCTCTTAACACATCTCATTGTGCCATAGATAATGAGTTAGTTTGGGGGCAGAACTGCTGCCGTAGACTGAAAGACTTTAATGCACTTAATGCAGAAAAGAGTCGCACGATATTCCTCTATTAAGACAGTTTGTCTGCTTTCTGCATCCCAATTAAGGCTTGTTGCACACATTCTCATACAGTGTTAAACATCACCTTTTTAAATGTGAAGTTTTTGCAAATCACTCATGAATGCTCCTGGGTGCTGGTCGGACGGTTGAAGAAATTGAGACGTTTAAAAGTTTTGAACAAACTTACATGGCATTTCTAGATCACATTTCGACCTGTATCTTGGCTTTTCCTCGCATTTTTTATCCTTCACATCAATCAACATAAACGTGATGGAGATCCAAACTGAATTATTTTCAGGCCGTAAAGCAGATTTATTCCAGGATCACAGGGCCCGGGCCGCCCTGCGTGACCTCCGAGGCTCCGCTCTGCCACACCAAAAAAAAAAAACTGGTAATGAGCTCATAAAGTAGAGGTCCATTTAAATTGTTTTCTTATCGCTTACACGGACGGGGGACAAGGAGGCCGACTTAAAGTCCCGAGCTCCAGAATACAGAGGACTCTTTCTGCTCAACAAGAAAAGCTCAGCTTTCCCTTTTACTGCCCCTTGTTCCCTGTTTGGAAGAGTTTACATTTTCCATTAGCCGTGCGGTGCAGGCAGGGCCGGCTCAGGGATCCCCCTACCTGATACAGGACGCAGACATACACACGTACGCGCACACAGTGGAGTTCTGTCAGTGTTGCAGACTGTCTGTCTCCTTGTCGATCCGGCGGTGACTGTAACTAGGTGTAATGGCCAACCTGTGGTTTGAGACTCTATGGGTCTATTCACAACCCCTCCCCAGCAAGCCTCCCCCCCCACCCCCTCTCTCTCTCACATACACACACACGCACACACACACACACACAATCCCTGTTTACAGTGGTGTATTTGGATGGAGCTACTAATTGAAACATTTTTTTTTCCATCCACAAGAGTAAAAGGGCATCCCATTTTTTTTTTTTTTTCCACTGCATGTGTTTCATACTCAGCTCCCATGTCCACGTTGGCTGCGGGCCAGAAACATTACCATAGAACTCCAAAGGGCACTGCACCTCCTTTCTCTGCGAAATTATTAAGGCTGCGTGACACCGTGTGACTCACATGCAGGTACAGAATCTGCACCTCTATACCTGGCCAGAGCGTGATGCATTATGCATTTTTTTCCTGGCAAGTCAGTATTTATGTATGGCTCCCACTTATTCCCAGGGTCTCGTATGAAACAGCGTCAGAACTTGTGAGGCCTTCGGTGCGCCACTGGCAAGTGTCTTGGAAACCTCTTGTAACTTTCGGGTGAAAAACAAGAAGAAACAGAAAGATGTATGCATCAGAAATATATATAAGGGGAAGGAAGTGTGCTTCTCTTGCTCAGGAGATGTTGATGAAGAACAGCGTTCCTTCAGATGTAGGACGTCACGTAGGACACAGGAGGGAAGAAGACTCCGTTGGATCTCGTGACGCTTGCTCTTCTCTTTGTCAACCAGGTTAAGCATATAGACTCCTGAACAAATGGCATATTCTCTACTTTCCTGAGACATCATGGCCAACACAGTTAAACAGAAACACATCAGTAAAAAGACTATTTTTGTACAATCATACAAGACAAATTTTGTAAAAAGTACAAATTGGCAGATGTGTGAAACAAATATGCTGCAAAACACCCTCCATCCATCCATCCTTCATGCATGGGCACAACAGACAAACTCCATTTTTCAGTGCCCAATAATACAGTAGAAATCAAAGCTGCATATCATAACGCATGCAAGAAAATTTATTTTCATCACTCAAAAATAACATAAACTTATCTTCGTGTGGCTTAAACAAAAGCTTCGTAGCACCTTGGCTCAGTCTGCTTGTTGAAAACCTAACCTTGCCTTACAAATGAAAAATAAACGTAAAAAAACGTTCACATCAATTGGTTTAACACATGTTACAAACTCACCATACCTCCAGACAGAGATTTCCATGTTGCTTGTTCAGCGATGCGACTTCGATCTTTACTGCAGTGGCACATGTGAGCAATTTCCTGGTTCTGACGTTTCGAAACTCTCATCAGCTGTTCTAGAATACAAACTATCTGCACATAAAATGTAGTAACTACTGCTGGGGAGATTTATTCTGTCCAACCACAATGGCTAAAGGCGGGTTCACACAGCAGGACACATGCTAGGATGTCGGGGCAAGACAATCCAACATGTTGAAAATCCCTGATTCGAGGTTGGAGCGGTCCCAACTTTCTACAGAGTGGACCCGATCACTCTTAACACACCATAAGATATCTCTTAATATTATCCCCTCTTGGAAGGGGAAGATTGGGACAGAAATCGGGCTAGAAAT
Organism: Fundulus heteroclitus; assembly: GCF_011125445.2. Classification (NCBI taxonomy): domain Eukaryota; kingdom Metazoa; phylum Chordata; class Actinopteri; order Cyprinodontiformes; family Fundulidae; genus Fundulus; species Fundulus heteroclitus. The sequence goes on along the minus strand of NC_046377.1, from coordinate 6,811,022 downwards.
CCTGCTGTGTCCCCCTTTTTGCTGCAATGCCAGCCCTGAACCTTCAAGGCTTGGACTCCAGCAGACCCCTGATGGTGTCCTGCGGTATCTGGCACCAAGAAGAAAGCAGCAGATAATTTAAGTCTTGTAAGTTGCAAAATTGGGCTTCTTAGGGATCAGAATTAGAATAAACCCATATGTTCACTATATCGCGCAGATGCTTGATTGAATTAAGTTCTGGGACATTTAGAAGCGGCCTCAAACTTGTGACGGGCTCTTCAAAGAATAAAAATGGGGGAAATCGAAGAAGGAAGGGGACAATGAGGCATGAAAGACATAGGGAAGGACTTACAGGAACAAGACAGGAAGGGAGGAGAGAAGGAGAGAAAAAAGAGCACATATTTTAGACAATAGCATCTTTAATGTAGTCTGGAAATAGAAATATGAAATCTTACTCTTCTTTTTCAATGCTTAACCGGATGCAGGAGATGCTTCAAGTGAGATTCCGCTGTCTTCCAGTCTGCAAATAGAACAATAGAACAACTATTCATCTTTCTCTCTAAGAATCCTGATATTTTAGACCTAATCAGAAATTTAAACTGTTGCGGATTTGCCAACTGGCTTATGCATTAATGCAAACACATGCCCATATTTTATTGCTTGAAAATCAGCAGGAGCGTTGTAGGCAAAAAGGGAACAATTCCTTCCTTGTCCCCTGCAACCTCCCCGCTGACCCCAATTTCACTTCCCGGCACCAAAACCTGAACTCCTCCAGCCGAGGCAGGGTGGCCCAATCGTCCGCTACATCAAAGGTGTCAGATTAAGCACAGTTAAAAGGTTGGAGGGGAAAGTCGAATCGCAAATCTTGTGAAGAGGTTTCCTTGGGTCACTCCGGCTACATCTGTCTTTCAAGCCACGTTGCATGATAAGGTTTGATGGACACCGTGTATTTATATGTGAGCGCGCCCTCTGCCCTGCAGTGTCCAATGGGTGAGATAACAGGAAGATGGATGGATTTTAAAATGTCCTTTTTCAGGAAGGAGGGGAAAAAATCAAACCAGTTTTCTGCTCCAGAGAGCGAGCATAGAAACAGGGGGACGGTGACCTCAACCAGGGGGGTCACTATGTAAATGAAAAGAGAGTTAAACAGCAGGGGGGTAAATACTGCCATTAGTTAGATTAGGCTGAAGGTAAACTTAAAGTTCATTTTAGTCTTTAGTTAAGTACATGTTCAATGAGTTTTGTTCAGTTTGTGATTGGCATGCACTCTCTGTCTAAATATTAAATAAAGCGTATTTGACAAAGATCTATGCTAGCACTGCCTTCCATTAACAAACTGCTTTGTGTCATGCAAAAATCACTTTGTATGGAAGCTGAGCAACAGTGCACAGCTGCAGCCAGAAAACTAAAGTAAATTTAGTGAATTTGAATTTAAACAACTTTTTTCCAGTCATGCTGGTCATATGGACATTAGCATAGAAATCTCAGCACTGATTTACAATAAGGCTCCCCTTATTGATGGTTAATAGTTAGTTTAGCGATATGTTAATAATATAAACTTACATAAATAAACTTTTTAATCAATCACTTAATCTGGATGACATTAAATTGGCCTCTGGTAATAAAGTAAAAAAATCTTGGTGTTATTTTTGAACAAGACATGTCATTTAAATCCCATATTAAACAGGTTTCCTTTTTCACCTCCAGAATATTGCTAAATTTGAAATATTCTTTCCAGGAGTGATGCTGAAAAACTAGTCCATGCATTTGGTACTTCAAGGCTGGACTATTGTAATTCTTTACTATCAGGAAGTCCACAAAATGCAGTTCAAAGTCTTCAGCTGATCCAAAATGCTGCAACAAGAGTTCTGATGAAAATCAACAAGAGGGATCATATTTCTCCAATTTTAGCTTCCCTTCATTGGCTTCCTGTTAAATCAAGAATAGAATTTAAAATTCTTCTTCTAACGTATAAAGCCCTTAATAAATCAAGCTCCATCATATATCAGAGCTCTGATTACCCCGTATGTTCCTAACAGAGCACTTCGCTCTCAAACTGCAGGTCTGCTGGTGGTTCCTAGAGTCTCTAAAAGTAGAATGGGAGGCAGATCCTTTAGCTATCAGGCTCCTCTCCTGTGGAACCAACTCCCAGTTTAGGTCCATGAGGCAGACACCCTGTCTACTTTTAAGACTAACCTTAAAACTTTCCTTTTTGACAAAGCTTATAATTAGAATGGCTCATCCTAGCCTGAGCTACTTCTATAGTTATGCTGCTATAGCCTTTGGCTGCTGAAGGACATTAGGGTTTATTTATCTCACTCTGCTGAGTTCTCCTACTGTTCTCTAATTTACATTGTTTGTTGTTATTTAAACTTTTTGAACTTTTTGTTCTTTGTCTTTTTTTTTCTCTCCATAGTAGGTACACCTGGTCTGGCGTTCTTTTAGCTGTGACCCCATCCAGGGGAGGCAGATCATCTGCCATTTTACTATAACATAGAAAGGATTCCTGGATCAATGTTAGCTTCTGTGCTTTTTGTGTCTCTGCTCTGCCTTCCGGAACCCCCAGTCGGTCGAGGCAGCTGATTTTTCACACTGAGCCTGGTTTTGCTGAAGGTTTTTCCTCCCCATTAAAGGGGATTTTTCCTCTCCACTGTCACTTCATGCATGCTCAGTATTAGGTATTGCTGAAAAACCATCGCCAATGCAGACAACTGTCCACTGTGGCTCAATGCTCTTTCAGGAGGAGTGAGTTGTTTGAGCTGTTTGTTTAGACTTGATGCAATCTACTCGGTTTCCTTAGATAGAAAACTTTTTAACCAAGCTGTATGATTTGATTGTATTTGACTTTGTAAAGTGAGATGACATGTGTTGTGAATTGGTGCTATATAATTAAAATGTAATTAATGAATCTGTAAACACGTTATTACTCATTCATAAGTGTTTAATATGCAATACATAAGGACGAACAAGAGACAACACTGACCGGTTTCTTGCCAAATAGTTAACTTAATCTGTTCAACTATACATTTCATTTAGAGTTTCTGATATTGAATCATTTCAGACTCAGTAAGCCCAAGCAACATGCTAACTGTAAGCCCAAACTGGTCAGTTTTGTCGCTTGCTTTCCCTTAATTAATGCATAATAAACACTAATGGATGAGTTATGAAGTGTTTACAGAATAATTTTTAACATATCTATAAACTATGTATTAGCGATTTATAACGGGAGCCTTATTATAAAGTGGTACCAAATTCTCACTAGATGTTATTAACTACCAAAATAATCCACACATACTCAAAGCAAATCAGCCAACAAATTAAGTTATCATTACATATTTTTAATGTTTTTGTTGTGCACAATATGGGGGCTTGCCTGCTAACGAGTCACTCTTTCTTTACCCTGGAGGACAAAATACATCTCTCTGTCTGATGAACCAGATCTAGACACTGAATCCTCCTAAACTTAAATTTATGGAACATTTTGCAACACATAGGGATGTAGTGAAATCTGTTCCTGGCAGATTTGAAGAGACACATGTCTCTCAAAATGTAATATATAATTACATAAATATAATGTATAATCAGACCGCCATGATAATAGACGCAACAATTTTAAAATATTTTTTATACACATTTTTACTAATCTTAACATGTAGCTCCCTAAACAGGCTCTCGATCAGATTCAAGTCAGCACTCTACAATGTTTGAAGAAATATGTTGGTAAATAAAATTAAAAATACTTGAAACCTGAATATGCCTATGGTATGAACCATTGTGGACTTAACTGTAGCAGCAGGAGCTGCTTCTGGTTACACATAGAGATTATGCAGTTTAAAACTGTTGCTCCTGAAATAATAGAAAAGTCAGCGGCTTAGTTTATATCATGTGTGGAAAAGTGGATGACTTTGTTTCTTCCATACAACTGATTGTGTTTATGTTGATGTTATCTGACGCGGTAACCGTAAAAAATGTCAGGCACCTGTGCCAACTGCTGCTTTCTTCATGTGCCATGCCATGTTTTAGTTGTGTGCCCACTGAACAGAGCCCAAAGTGGAAATAACAGCTCATTTATGAGTTTCCATTTTGATTTACAGTATATTCCTCTCACTGCATTTCTCTGATGAAACAAAAGGAGCCATCTGTAGCGGGTTTTTTTAGTCGGGGATGAGCCGAAGCCAATCCAGCCCTCCCAGGACTGATCTGCAGTTGGGTCAGTGTCCACATAATCCTATTAGTAGTGGGTGATTTCTTCAGATGCAACGTGGGGGAGCGAAGGCAAATAAAGACCGATTTACTCAACCCGAGGATATTCTTTTGGAGATCTTCTGTAAATATTACATTTAGAGCTCTGTGGGAAGATGCCAAAATGCAATTTCAGCCTCTTTCTCTTTTGTATATTTAAAATCACATTATTTGAACCAATGTATTTGACGTTTCCTTTATAGTTCAATTAGTTCAAAACTAAACCTATCTGATATAAACTTCCCTCACTGTCATTATGCATGGTTGGTCAGCCTTTGTGCTCCAACCAGTAAAAGGTTGTGCAGTAATTGAAAAACATGATGGTGCCAACCTGATTAAAACCTTTCACACAAGAAAACACAAATAAAATTGCATTTTTTCTTCTTGAATGGGCAAATTCTATCCCACCTGCAGACAAGTCTGTGATTGTGAAATCACCCACTGGGCATTTTTTGATTGGAAGCGATTGCGAAGACAGATAAAATATAGCAAGGTTTGGTTTTAAAGACTTCTTCCCCTATTTGATGTTCCTATTCTGCTCACTTTTTCCAAGGTCTGTGAATATACTAAAATAGGCATGGCCTACTTTGGAGTCAAACTATGAATCAAACTTTTGGAGCAGAAAATATTTTTGACAGACAATATTATAAGATGAGCATCAAAGGACCCATTTTTATCCCTCTTCCAGGTCAGAAATGGACTAAATAATTTTTAACATGAATTTCTTGCTGTTTTTTTTAACTGATCTGTAGATTCTACAGCAAATAATTACCTGGAAGGTATTTAGGTGTGTCACTACTTGCCAAGGTCTGGAAGTAGTGTCGCCATCAAATGAAAGTAAATTGGTTAGGAAAACGTCAGGAACCACAAAGGTTCCTGGAGTCATACTAAAACATCAGCTTTACTGCCCAAAAGGCTAAATCAGCACCGACTGAGAAGGTGCAGACCAAAAATCGACACCTTGAAGCCAGACAAAAACTGTAAAATAGTCCCCACTCTAAAAACAAAAAGTTCCCACTTGGACAAGCCAAATGGTTTCTGGATCATCTGGATCATGGTTTTTATCATGGTGGTGCATGGTGGTGGCAGCATCATGTCATGGGACATTTTATTGCCAGTGCTACCATCATATTACACACAGTGAATGGAGTAATGAAGGACAAGAAACCTCCTGTCCTCAAATCATTACTAATTAGGCAACATTTTTACACAGTTTGAGTCCTTCAATAACAGTTTTTTTTTATATAAATAAAGGAGGCTAATATAAAGTTACTGGATTGGCTTTCTAAAATCCCCCATCCTTAATAGTGACGATCTGAGAACTAAGCTTAAAAGACTTCTGTGTGGATACCAACCAGTTAAAATGAACTCTACCAATTCTGGCAATATGGGTGGTCAAGTATTCAGCCAGATTTAGGCAAAAAGCTTGTTGATGCATGTGAAAAATGTATGGTTGAAGTATAACTAACAAGGGGAATCTTAACCTAAGCATAAAAGAAGTGTAAATATACGTGCATGCACATGTAATTTTGTCCCTTGGATTAGGAATTCAAACTTTTTAACCATTTTTTTTTTGTTAATCTAAAACATCGCAGTTCTATGTTGTATAATCAGTCCACCATAATAAAAGTATAAATAGTAAGTGTAAAGTTAAATAATGAAAGCTGCAAAAGCACTCTAACATTCACGGCCATGCAAAACTGTTTGTGAACATGAAATGTATTCAATGCAACAACTCCTTTGTGTAAACTTACAATAACTGGTGTAAAATTCAATTCTGAGTAATTCTTTCTGGGTAATTTCTAGACAGAAGACACAAAATGTGATGTAAACAGGCTAAAGGAGGTTCCTTTCTGAGAAAAGAGGCCAAATTCTGACAGCTGCATGTAAGGAACTGTGTTTATTGAAGAAGAGCACCAAGGTGGCGTGTTTGTGCGTGCACAGGGGTCTGTTTTTCTTTTTTGATCGGGCAGCCAGCTTCAGTGGACGCCTCTTGTGCTTGCACAGAGTTTCCTTCACATGTTGATACTCCTGCAAACCCTCGCTCTTATTCTTTCTCTCTCGTACACATGCACCCCGAGGCTTCAGCTGCAGACTGCGTGAGGGGAGGCGACTGGAGGAAGATGAGAATAACACAATAGTGGAATTAACAACAAATAGCTTTTGTTCAAAGCACATGGGTTCTAAATGTGTTGCCTGTCCATCAATGCATATTTTTATTGCTAACATTTTCAATTTTAAGTTTTCCGTTTCTCATGTCAGATTTTTGCTAACAACATGCAAGGTACGTCAACTGGTGAACACTTGTTCACCAGCTTGTTCGATACTGCACGCATTTCTGCAGCCTCCAAGGGAAGTACGTGAGGTTTTTCAAAGCTGGAGCTTGCTTGCACATGTGAATTGGCTACTTTCTGCACAGATTTGCAACGTGAAGTTAAAAATCCATCGAATTAAAGTCACAGATAAAACTTTACTGTATAACCTGTTGAACAAGGATTATCTATAGACATAATGAGAACTGTGCCGAATAGATAGTTTTACATATCTATTTTTGGAAAATATTAAGTACAACTGTGTTTTACAAATACCAGCAGTCTTTAAATAACTTACCATGTCAAGCACTGTTTCTGGTAGAAATAATTTGCACTTAAGTCATTTTTTGAAATATGAGTTTAAATTAATCTGTGGAGTTAGTGAGGTCTTTCATGCTGGCAAAATCTGGTGTCAAACAGACAGCCATTACTCAAGGACAAAAGTTCTGCGTGCCGGTTAAGTGGCTTCCTTCAGCAAACAGATTTAAATCAGAGGCAACCGGGGCTTCCGGTCACTTCTCTCTGAAAACGTTTCAACACCTATCCAGGATTTCTTCTCTCCCACTTCAGCAACCTGTAGTTGGAGCGCTGCTGTTTTTAAGCACATGATGGCCCATCCTAGGCGCATTCTCAGTCAGATGCAAATCAGTGACCCACCCATCACTGTCCTTGTTAGAAGCTATTGCTTGGTGTGAGTGGAGTACCCGGTCACCTGAATCATGACGAGACTACTGATGTAATCTCTTTGGTATGTGTTGGAGGACCGAGCTGTAGACACTGGGGAGTTGGAAGCGGAATCCTTTTGCTCTGTTCATTGTTCTCTTTTGACCAAGATGGCTTCTTTCACCCCTCTTTCAAACGATCTGTTCTCCCAGTCCAAAATCTGGACATTGTTGTCGTCAAAAGAGAGGCAGAGTCAGTCAGACAGATCCGATGGGCTTGACAAGGTGCTTGATCAAAGTAACAGTCCAGGTCATTACCCAAAAAAAAAAAAAACAGAAGCTCAATATAGATGTCTGTCAAGGTAGTAGGCAAGGCAGGGAAATCCGTGGAAACGTGGTCGAAGTCAGAACTTGGAACCAGGCAGGGAAAAAACACTGGACATCTACTGGCACAAGGCTTTCAATGACCAGGCACTGTCTGTCTGTTAGTGGCTGGTGCACAAAGGCGGAGGAACAGGTGGAGGGAATGAACTTGATAGCTGTGTGGCAGAGAGGTAGCTGTGGTGAATGATCCTTAATGACTGCATGGAGAGGAGGAATGGCAGGATGCATCCAGACAGACAGGCCCAAAACATAACAAGACTGCTGTGTGCATCAAAGAGTCTACAAATATAACTACCAAATATAGCAACTTCAGTGAGAAAAGTGATACTATGACATGGGTCTATGGATTAAAAAACTGCATGCAATGTATAGGCCTTAATTAAGAGTATTTTCTTGGGTAGTATTATTGCAAATATCTACAAGATGAAATATAGTTTTAGACGTCCGCCAGACTTTACACCAATTAAAGTCTGGGGAATGTCTTTAACCCTAAATCTACTCTGGCCAGTGAGATTACATAATAAAACCTCCATAGGTTTTGTTCAGCACCTAAATTGGCAAAGCTGATATGGAAAAGGTTTCTTGTGATAACTTGAAGAAGCGATAGGAACGCAACAGGAAGCCTTGAGTGTTGGAGTGTGGAACTTGGCCCAGTGCAACATCCTACAGAGATGCCAAATGTCAAGGTAAACTATACAAAAACACACATGCGCATCACATCCGTGCACACACTCAATGCACATGCTGCTCTACCACTAAATTAATCGGTTGCACACATCAGAACGCAGTTCTGTTGAACAAAGAAGCAATGAAAAACAAAAAACAGAGCCTGTGTATATCCACAAATCAAATCGGGCGTGATGTCAACATTCACGGTACATGCAGTACGTGCAGCAGTTTATTTTGTATTCACTGTGTTGGGCTCAGCTGACCAAACAGCTGTTCACCGCGCTCTGTTCATTTACAGTGAAGTGCACAATCAGTCTGTATGGATGTAGATATCATTGCTGCTTATTTGTTTTCGTCACACCGAGAACCGGAACCGATTGCTCCCCTCTCCTTTAACCTTGCCGTCTGTCGTCACATGAGTTCACCGCTGTATTGATCCGGAGCACACTATGTCCCCATCATCAAAGTGTAGGTGTTTACCGCTCGAAAATTATTTCAATGCTTAATGTGGCTTGTGTTGGGAAATTGACTTGTAATTTACAAGCAAATTGAACAGCAGACGCCCAGCCTGAATACAAACAACCGTGTGTACTGCAGGAGTCGAACTGAACTAAATAATGTTCTCCTTATCTTTTCCTGCCAATTCTGTGAAGTGAAACCTTGGTGCATGCTCACAGCAAAAGATAATCTACTCCGGTTGAATGTGTGATTTAAGAAAATTGCAGATGATGCTGTTACTCCAGTCAAATCTTGCAACAGCAAACCAATACCGTGTCTATAAAAAAACAACAACTATTAAATACAATCCCTGGAAAAACTGAACATTAGATCAAAATAATAATAATAAAAAAGCTATTCCCTCACCCCAGAAATTTTGGAACATTTTTTCCATTCGGAAAATAAAAATGTGTAACAGCAAACAGGCTTAAATCAGAGGCAAGCAAGCCTTTTGCTCAGTTTTTCTGAAATGTTTCCACACCTATCCAGATGTTTTTGTCAATTCTGGTGGCTGTAATGGTTTAAACACAAAGCAGATATCAATTGTTTTGGGGGAAATGTATCTAACAACTTATAGAAAATACTAATACAATATAAAATCTGAAGCCTTATGGCCATTTTGGAAGAACTGTCTCATCCAACAAGTGGATCACCAGTCACCCCAAAAATATGTAACCTATAAGGTTTATTTAATGCCACCAGCCATCATTTCGACTCTGCAAAGCACCAGTCTAGCTTTCAAAAGTGTGTCAGACGACTAGCACTAGTATTGTTTGTAGACATGATGGAAGAAAAATCTGAATTCCAACAGTAGACTTAAAATGAGATTCACCATACGTCCAGCAAAGTGTTAAACAGTGCAACGTTGTTTTATTGCCTAACGTAATTAATTATCATTTACCAAAACAACTATCAAGACTGAACAAGGTATCATATTTGAGTGTATGCTAAGGCTGATTATTTTAATTCAAGTAGTAACTCCTGACTGGAATGTTTACTCAAGCAGCTACTGAAATAAATAAGGAAAAGAGGTTGTCTTCAAGATAAAATATTGTTCTACAAAGTAAAACTTTATGCATGTTTCCACCCAATTCAAGACATTTAAAGGGCCAGAGAGCCATACTCTTATCTAAACAGATGCGTCAATAGCTGACTGCTGAAAAACCTGCTTTTGGTCACTATAAACCCCGTATGAATGAGGACAAGAACTGCAAACACAATAAAAATATCTCTATTAATGTCAAGAGGGTCTTTTATATAATACTTTCTTTCACTCCCTACATACACGACGGATTTGAACCTCCCGCATTGAATAAAACATTTAAAAAAGGTGTTGATTAGTCCAAGAAGATAATGGGTGACAGCAGGCCAAAACAGGCCATCCAATCCATCAGCGTGTCGCCATTATCCTGGCAGGAAAACCAAAGGAAGCCATCTTTTTGGGTTTCATGTGTTAAAGAGATCTATAGAGTCACATTTTTTGCACCCATTAGAAAACAAAAAGATCGCCCAATCGCTTTGCCGGCATGTGTAATGGATGTTAATGTGTTTAAGCGTGGCCGGTGTGAGAATAGGCAGCCAGATGAGTGGGTTGTCAGTCCAACTGATCAACGCGAGCACACTGATTGATGAATAGATGATGTCTTTAGAGGCCTTTGTGTTCAGCACTCTTTGTCGCAGCTGCTGCTTTTAAAATGCTTAAATTACTCATTTCCGCAGTGTTAACTAAATGAATAAATAATAAACTCGCTCGCTGAGGATTAGAGACGATCACCGTCGTACCTGCATGATGTTTTTGGTCAGGGGCACATTTCGCATACATAATGCAGCAGCTCCTCCGTGTCTACACCCGTCAGTGTAAAGATCAATACGTACATATAATGCTTTCACCGGACGATGCTTGCTTCCACGCTTCGAGTAATCACATGGGAGAGGGCTCATCTGCATGTATGGACCGACAGCTACCCTCACTGATAATTGATCACATTCACGACCATCAGGTGGAAGACCTCCCCCTTGCAAACACACAAATGCATAAACCAACACACAATGTGACCCTTGACCAAAGTGTAATAAGGTTGTATTATTGCACTGGGAATAGGCCATAAATGCCACTAAGTGCTGACGTTCTCAGAGAGGCTACAAGGTTGATATATGGAAAGAAGGAATTAAAAAAAATAGTTTGGTTGACCTTGTAACCTGCCTCCCCTGTAAACTCATAGAAGTATATCAGCTTTGAATTCAACCGCCCCTACTATCAATACTAGGATTACCTGTATCTGACAGAGAAACCACTGAAATTCAGCAGCCCTAAAAAAAAAAAAAAAAAATTAGCGTGTCAGTGAATTATCAAAGTTTTTTCTTTATAGGTATAGGCTGTGGGATTCAAACCAGCCTTCCCAGGCCCAAGTGCCCTGCTTAAGTCACAAGGGTCACCACTCCTTGAGGTGACTTAAGTGCCTTCTGGAGGCTACGCTGAATTTTTTGGGGGTTATTAGTGTGAAGGGGTAGAAATACAAATTCAGAATCAGAATAGTTTAAGCCACACTTATCAGATTTGTATTTGAAAAATAATCACAATCATGCTAGATTGTTGTTTGTAATAAAACATATTTAAGATTGTGGCTAAAACATGACAGACTAAGTTGTCATGTTTTAGATCATTTGCCTGATTTTTGACACGCCTCGACTAATCAAGGTGGTTCTTAAGATAATTTTAGGAGATATTCCTGCTGTATGTGATGCGTTAAGAGTGATCTAGTCTGTTTGAAAAGACATCGGGACAACTCTGCCCTCAAATCTGGGATATTCAACATGTTGAATTGCCTTGGCCAGATATTGTAGCATGGGTGGTGTTCCTGAGGACAAACGAGCCAATGAGAATGTGAGGTGACAGAAACACTGAGAAAAGAAATGCTATTCATCTCCATGTGGCAAACCCTGTTCGCTCTGTCTCCACTCCTTTAACCAACCCCTTTAAAAAACTATTTTCACTGCTAAAATTAGTCCACAAACTATCCCCGTTGTTCTTCCTCGTCAGTCGTGTTTATTTACTCTGAACTCACGTTTGATCTTTGAGGTTTTGTGAAATTTCCCGTCGTACAGCTGAATGTTCATGAGTAAAATCTGTTTGTGTGTGTTGTGCTTTTCGTCTGAGCACACACTGTACGAGCAAACATGTTACATCTACGTTATTTATTGTCATGTATTGGGTCTTTCAGGTTTTGAAAATCTGTCGACAATTTTAAAATCTTACCGTGTGAACCAGGCATTGTCCAAAAAAACATGAGGAATATAGGCCTCATGAAGGAGTTACAGGAATTTAGTGCCACTAAATGATAATAATAATGATACTTTTCTGCAGTAATGTTTCAATTAGTCATTTTAAGGATATTGCGAAGCCCTGGTTTAAGCTAGTGAAATAACTATTAAAGGGGCCTAGTCACGTACAATAACTTTACGAATTACTACACCAGTGGTTCACTATGATTGCATCGAAAGGTTTTCCGCAATTATCACACCCTGTTGGCTTATCATATTTTATTGCTGTGTTTTACACTTTGTTTTTTCTCCGTATGTTTGTGTATATTTCCAATAACAAGACCACGTAAATGGGAGTAAGATATTGCACATGCATGCAGTGAGTAAACAAGGAAACACAATGGAACGTATATACAAACATACTGTATATACGACGTCATTATGATGTAATAATGAATAAATACAATCAGAAGTATACGTTCATTCTTACCTGTGAAATAATGGCAGTAAATCTGGTTTGTACTGCGAATCGGTTGTTACGATTCCGCACTGCACATGAATGAGGCATCTCCTCCAAATCGCTCCATTATGAAACTCCCAATATGGCGTCGATGAGAGATTCACCGCCCCTACCCACGCTTTAGGGTAATTCAGGCAAACAAGAACAAAAGAATTCAGAATCAGAATCAGAATCAAGTTTAATCGCCAAGTAGGTTTGCACATACAAGGAATTTGACTTGGTGATGATGGTGCAGACAGAAATAAGAATACAATAAAATAAAAGCCCTTTAATCTCCTGTTCAGATACTGATGCAACGGTCTAAAGGATAGATATGCTCCTAAAATCTTGATTTAGTCCAATTTTAAAGTTTGTCACAAGTCATGGATGGGAAACATGACACAGCAAACACGTAGAAGAAGGTGCTCTGGTCAGATGAGACTAAAATTTAACTTATTGGCCTACATGGCCGTACGTGTGGTAGAAAACTAATGCTGTGCTTCTTGAAAACTGTGAGAATATTTCCCTCTGGGAGTATTAAAGTATGTCTGATTCTGATTCTGACAGGGATGCTTTTCTACAGCAGAGTTGGGTATGCTGATTGATAGGTATGGGATGGAGCTAGTAAAGTAAATAGAACTGTTTCGGGGCAGCATACACACATATGCTTGTCACACTTTTCAGATTTTTATTTCTAAAAACAACAATCGTGGTCTACCTCAGAGTATTGGAAATGATACACACTGAAGTCTGTTGTTCAAATATTAAATGTGGAAAAAGTTGACGATGCACTGCATGTTCTCCGTGAAGACCGCGTCAGTCCGGTACGGTTGAGAATCCTCCGCTGCCACGAAGTGACAGACTGCGTCTGGTTGGCTCAGCAGAAGGAAGAGCAACGACGGACACCCATATCTCACTGGCTGCTATCCACCCTGCAGGAGTCATCTGCTGTAATAAGCTCCGACCGCACACATGCTGGAAGGAAGCCTGTCCACGTGCACTCACATGCGTGCACGACCATTCAAAATTATTCAGCGAGCATATGCGTGGCTAAAGGCAAGACACACGCGAGAGAACTGCTTGGTGCATGTGGCCGCTGTACATTTAACAAGAGCATGGCTGTTATGACACACTCGCTAACATTTAGATAGGCATGCTCCACAGGGACTGTCTAGTGTAATAAAGGCTCAGTCACGCAATAGAGTGGCTACCGCAGTGTTTGGATTAGTGCTCGCTCATATGGTAGGATCAAGGTCTTAACTGAAATGACTTAGACTTAAGAAAAAAGAATATTAAGATGGCCTTATATGGACAAAACTAGCTAAGCTAATGGACCCGCCAATCCATCAGTGGAGACATTTGAGCTTTATATATGCAGCTGTTTGATCTTCAGACATGCATCACATGGAGTGCTTATCTAGTCTTGGCAGGTCGAAAGTTCATTTTTGCTCTCTTTGTTCTCTTCTCTTTATCCCTTTTCCCCCCCCCCTTTCATTAAAGCTGATCTGTACATCACAGAGATTGTTTGAAAGTTGACAAGAATGTGACATTTAGCCCTAGAGTAAATTAAAGGAAGATTAGCTGATGACTAAAACAAAACTCAGTTGGGATTGCTTATGCTTTCCCCAGGCCGGGGCTCAGTCTCAACCTTATTGCCTAAATTAGGTACCTGGTTCACTTGTAATAGTAGGGTGGAATGGGAAAGTGACAGACAAAAGAGAGAGCCTTGTCTGTTGTAAGGCAGTCGCTGCTTTTGTCTTGAGTGGCAGGGACAGAGTCAAAAAACTCTTGGTTTGCTGGCCTGTCTGCTTTCGAACCCTCCCTCTTAAGCCATGACCGAAAGAACAACTTCCCAAGATGCATACTGCTGGAACGAAATGGGTGTATAGTGGGAAATCCTGTCATCCGGGGGGCACAGAGCTGCTGCTTCTCCACATCGAAAGAGTCAGTTAATGCAGTTCAGGCTTTTATTCATGATGCCTTCAGGGCTCCTCCCTTCAGACGTTTATAGACTGGCATTGTGGAGCACACCCATGGCATGGAAACACCTTGGGTTTTTTTAATCTAACATCTCGTAATATATTGTATTAATACAGTCAATTTCTCTTGTTACCCCTAAAGTAATGGCAAGAGACACATAAAACAAGTTTTCAAAAGAGTGTTCTGCATTTATTTTCTGGTATATATCATTAAGGTTGTATATGTTGGTCTTTGCATTTTAGCCCAAAATCTTGCTCCTCCACTGTTTGCAATTCACGGTCCCACTCGGTTTCAAGCATCAGGTCCTTCGCAGACACATCCAAAGATGCAGGGAGTTTGCGAAAGGATGACCTGCTTTTCTCTTTTGGAATGAAGAGCATTATTTATTTTTCATGCAACCTTTGTTTAACAAGGCGACCCCATTTGAGAACAAATTCTTATTGGAACAGACAGCCTGGGAAGGGAAACAAGCAAGCATGAAAGAAGAGATTTTTGGCTGGAGGCGATGTAAAAAAAAAAAAAAAAGAGAGCACAGTGGATGGGGAGGAGAGGCGGGTAGAGGAGAGGAGTCGTGACCAACAGATTAGTTAAATGCCACCGAGTGACAGTGGAGTTTTAAAGCACTACTGGGTCTCAGGAGGAAGGCAAGCAAAAGGATGTGCAATTTTTTTTAAACAGTTTTGTTTGTATTACTAATCCATTCCAAGAACACCCGTCTGAGATAGGATCTTCAGGTCACTTCAAGGAAGATTATCCGTTTTACCTTGTAGCCTCACCTATAAAGCCATTCTTTAACTGGAACTCCCCGTACAGAATCATAATCATTATCAAATACCAGCATTTATTTTCTTGGCTCTAGATAGCACTATAAATGACTCACTGCACCAAATATTTAGGAGTTGCTTCATCGCTCGCTGTGTTCTACAGCACAGAAGCAAGTTTAGACCTCAAGCCGAAAGATTCTTTATATAATTCCAGTTACAGGTTTATTCAGTAGGAATGCGTTCCTTGAAAACTTTTTGTTCCCATTCCTTTCCTGGAATTCCTCAAACTGTTTGTTTTGATCCTGTGCAAGAAAGTATGTCCATATCCCGCGTTGTCATGGCAACTGAGCTCAGCTCAGAGGCTTTTTGTTCAGTATGAATGTGATGATGTAGCTGATGACGAGGAAATAGTTCTGTGAATGAAGAACGATAACTTATTTTTAAATGAAAAGGAAAAAAGGTCAGATTTTGCTGAAAGGAGAAGACTTCAGATTCTCTGAATGGTGCAGCTGTCAAACACATCTTCCAGTTCGCAGCATGAAAACTAATGAAAGGATTGGCACTGTTAATATTTTCAGCTGATTTGAAATCAAGTTTTGAAAGAGAGGAGGCAATGTTAATCCTTGTTGGTATTCAGGATGACTAGGGTTAACATTTTGGAATTGGATGTCCAGGACCACATAATCAGAGAAACCCGATATTCAGCTGGATGTGGTGTTGCGTTTTTAAAGGTTTATCGAAACAGTAAATGCAGTTGATGCAGACAGGCAAAACTTCTCCAGGAATCCGTTAAAGCTAAAAAACAAAAGGACGGGCAGACGGGACTGAGGCAGGTTCGTGATGCAAGCTTGATAGCTGACATGACAGGCAGACAGACTCAAAGCGCCAGGCAAGGTTCGTGGGCATGAAACAATCCGGGTAGATGTCCAGAAAGCAGCAGGCTGACAAGGTGTTCTACAGGGGAAAGGCGAGATGAGGTATCCAGAAACTTTGACGTGGTCAAAAACAAGGAATGCTGGTCTCACCAAATGGTTTTCAATAGTCTGGCAACAGGAAGCTGTGGGAACCCAGTATATAACGGCTTAAGAACAGGTGTGGGTGGTTAACTTGACAGAGCTGCTGTGAGAGGATCGCAGGTGCACGAAATAAACTAATTGACCTGGAGCAGGAGATCCATGACACCGGATCTTCAAAAATTTCCCGTTCCTTGAAATGCAGGCTGCAATTTATAAATGTGACACATTGCATACACTTGGCCAAGTAATATTACAGGAAAAAAATTTTAAAATTTGTGAATTTTGTCGACAAACAGTCTGGTTTTTAAAGGACTGCTCTACACTTGAAAGCACATAAAATGGTGGTCCACTTTAACATAGTAACGTTTTATGCAAACAACAAATATCACTATGTTTGTTTTAAAAACATTACCCCTAAATAAACCACAACTAGCCAGTCTAATGTTTTACAGGAAAATAAATAGATTTAAAATACAATTTTAAAAGACCCAGACCTACACCTCGTTAAGACTGAGAATGACTCACATGGATAATAAGATCGCACCTGGAACTGTAAAGTGTGAGTCTCTATAGTAAAAAGAAACTAATTATATGCTTGACAAAGAAGGACAAGGCAGCCTCTTAACAGCAAAAGGGTTTGGAGTCCCTTTAGAGTCACCAGAGATGCTGTGTACAGGAAAAGTGTGCAAAATAAAAGAAAAATTTTTTTTTCATATCCACCAAAACCAGCCTCTCTTGACAAATTAGTTTTTAAAACTAGATTTGAAAAAGTGTTGTTTAATTGTTGTTTTGACGCATAATGCGGCAGCTGTAAGTTCAAAGCCTTTTGCCGAAGTCCATGGACGGCTGCATTATCACCAAACGAATGGCATTCAGTCTTTTTTCCATTTAAAAATAGAAAACAACTGAGCCGCTGTTTGACAACAGTGATGCAAGAGGGAGCGACAAATGTTAATGTAACCTGGCTTTAAGGATAGGTAATTCTGTAAACCATCAGCAAAACTATGAAAGGAAAGCTGGTGCTGAGTTATAACTGATCTAAGAGGCGGCATACAAAAAGAAAACAAAAGAGGGCCTAGAAAGGAGCCTAGTGGTACCCCACAGGGGAGAGGAGCAGTGAAAGAGGAGGAGTTATTGATCATCACATAGAAAGTTTTGTGTGTCATGTTTTAGCCATAATAACAAGCAAATACGGGCTTTGTGGAATAGTGACAGGAATTTAATCCCACTAATTGATATTTAAAAAAATTTGGTAATGATTTCAAAACCTAGCTAGTGATTGTTGGAGGGAAGCCATACGAAGAGGTATGTGGACTCTTGTATTTCTATCGGTATCAACAAAAATGAGGAAGGAGGGAAGGCACCCTGGAGCTGTGCCACAGATACCAACATAGTGGTTTAAACGGGACAGAAGAACAGAATGATCAACTGTATTAAAGGTGTCACATTTAGTGTGATGTGGTTTGGACCAAACTGCAGACAGATGTCTAATGTAGTTTAATGAGACAAGATAAACTTACAGACGATGTGAAACAGGAACCAGAAGGTCCACGGCGGGAAAGCAGGCAGCAGGCATAGGAACGGCGCATCGGACGTAGAGCACGGTAAGAGAAAGAACCAGTAACGAGGGAAGAGAACCAGCCATCTTATTTACACGGGAGAGTGGGGAGAAATGGCACCGTGAGAGTAATCAGGGGAGTAATGAGCAACAGCTGATGACAATGAGGACTGAGAACTGAGGGAAAAGGAGAATAATTAACAAGGACAGACAGGGGGCAACACAGGGAAGAAATCTAACAGAACATAATACAAGATGAACAAGAAAGAATCAAGAACCTAAGCAACAGTAAATGAACTAAAATGTGAACACTAAGAGGGGAAAAAAACAGACATGTACAGAAATCCAAAACTCAAACACATGACAATAGACAACAGTAAGTTCTAATCAAACCAGGACAACGTAGCGCTTTGCATCAACAAACAGCCATGTCGTTAAGCACCTTTAACGAGGCAGACTCTGGGCAGAATTGACTGTGTTAAAAAAACAACAACTGTGATGAATAATTTCAGATAGATACTGAGATTTAGCGTCTTCAACAGATTTCTAGCACGGAGCAAGACCGTCTCCTTTAATTTACAGAGATACAGTATGGGCAGCTTGTCCTTCTTCCACTGAGGCTCAGCCATTCTGCTTTTGGTGTCTGAACGCACAATTTATGCAGCGCACCGCTTTGGCTTTGGTTTGATTTAAACCGAACATTTGACTCCACAAATACTTAAGGCCCTGCCGATCATACACAATCAGGGTGACACAATGCAGATAAAACATAAACAAAGAGATAAAAACAGAAGAAGTGATGGACAGTGTGCCAGACACAACGGTGCTGTTGTGTGATAGCTATCTTGTGCAATCCTATTAAGTATATGGGAAATTCATATCTGTGCATGCATTACCTTTCTGTATAGAATAACAACAACACTTCCAAAGAAGACATTGCGGCTTTGATTATACCGCTGTGCCTTCTTTAGTCACAAGACCTTTAGTTTGAGTTCTACATCAGTTGTAATATAATTGGTGCATACAGGGAAGCTGTAGTTTCCCTAGCTGCTTGCTGTTGTCCTTAGATAACCTTACTCCCAAGTGGTTCTGAAAGTCCACGGCCGCATATTAATCAAAGCATTCGAATTATTTTGTTTCAAACAATTACATATAAAAAAAAACGCATGTTCTAAAGTCACAAACAAATACAATTTACTCTGTGTAAAACCACATGCAGGAAATAGCTGCAGCCCATTGTGTATAGCAGCATGAACACTTGTACAAAGGCTCAGGTGTCTGTCCACTGATTAGACAGAGATAA
This sequence comes from Fundulus heteroclitus, assembly GCF_011125445.2. Lineage (NCBI taxonomy): Eukaryota > Metazoa > Chordata > Actinopteri > Cyprinodontiformes > Fundulidae > Fundulus > Fundulus heteroclitus. The sequence goes on along the minus strand of NC_046377.1, from coordinate 6,791,895 downwards.
ATAGGTAAATGAAAGCATCACGTATGTAAATAAGGGAATTAGCAGCAAAATTGGCTCAGCCTATTATTTGAGGGAACAGTGTGTGACTCTAGAAGTGGAGGTGTCTCTGCTGACCTGTCTGGCTTTGTGCTCGACACCAATGCGACATTTTCCTCTGCGTGCTATATCTATTTTAGTGTCTGTCTGGGTGTGTGTGTGTGTGAGGGAGACAGGGACATATCAGGGACAGAAAGTTCACACTACAGCGGCTCTGTCTATATCTTTCAACCCTCTGCCTCTTACGCATCTCTCGCTCCTTCACTCCTCTCGCATCCATCAAATTTTTCCCCTTTAATTTTATGTGAAGGTGCTTCCTTTAATTATCGCTTACTGACTTTTAAGGTGGCACCTTTATTTCTATTTTTATAATGTTTTGAGGTTAAAAGGCTGCCCCCCCCCTCACATACACACTTGTAGTTTGCTGTGAAACAAGAACTTGAAATATTAAAATCCCACACTAGTTCTCTTCAAACTGAAGCCTATCTCATGAAGTGCCATATGGCTGCTGTCAGCATGTGACTTCATTTGTTAAAGCAAGTTTAAGCAATTACTGTGAGCCCCAAATATGGAAATGGGTGCTATAAGCTTAAGACCCAGTTGTATCTTTATCTGAGAGCAGTAGCAAAGGTAAAAGGTGCTTGAGCTGCCCTGCGGTGTTGACACAATGGGCAAATGGACACTTGATGCCAGATGGTTAAGGGCACTGTTAAATAAACATAAAGAAATCCAACTCTACTCATTTGTGTGGCAGCATTTTGGGTATTCAGCAGACTGATATATATATACATAGAGCTTTTTTTCAAATTAGAAGGTTAATATATAATAGGATTATTATGGCTTTAAACTTCAATTCAATTTTTTTTTTTTTTTTTTTTTTTTTTTTTTTTTTTTTTTTTTTTTTTCCCCAGTGTCCTGTCTAGCAAAGTGGCAATAAAAATTGATATCTTAATGCCAAATAGAGCTCGACAGATTTTACTTTCACAAGTGGAGCAAACAGCTTTCGCCATAATGCTCCGCTTGATTTGTGCGTGTAAATAGCTTTATTGTGATTCCTGCAGGGAGAATTTCAAATTATATGGACACTACAATGGGAAAGTAGGAGAGTAAAAGAAAACAAGAAGAGAAAAAAAAGAGAAAGAAGAGGTGAAAGAAAGAAGAGATAAAAGGAAGAGAATGATAAAACTTCCTCTGTCTGCTCCATCACCTGGAAAGAGACACAAAAAGAACAGCACAACCAACAGACATAAAGCAACAGATACAATCGTGTAACACCTTGATACCATTGCTAAATCATATGTATTATTATTTAAGCTGACATGTGTAATGTGATACCTAAAAAAAAAGTAAAAGAAAGTAAATAAATTATAGCCTTTCTACAGTGTCTACAGACACCAAAAAAAAAATAAATAAATAAATAAAATTAAAAAAAATAAAAAATAAATAAAAAAAGGACGCTTTACACACATTCCCACATAGCATTCACATCCAAAAATCCCAAGTGGGGGGGGGTCACCACAATTCAACAATACGACTGCCTGTGCCCGACCCCCGGCCCCGCCCCCGGACCAGGTGCCCCCCGGACCAGGCCCCCCAAAGAGGGGGGGCCGACACGACCCGTACGGGCCATCCGACCAGAGCCCCCCATCACCCACTATATACCTAATAAACCCCCTCCCACCCCGACCTTACCCTAGCCACCCCTGCCCCCCATCCCTTCCTGGGGAGAGCAGAGGCGTCAGCCCCAGATCCAGTAAGCCGCCGGCCAGCCGCAACAGCCCCCCGCCAAGACCCCGTACCCAGTGGCCCGCACCTCCTCCAGGCCCCAGACTCCGTGCCGCGATCGGAGATCGGGGGTGTGCAAAAGACCCCCGATCCTCCCTACGCCCGCTCAGATGTTGTGTTGTTGCATGTTGTTCTCAGGTGTGTTTAAAACTGGGAGCACCGAAGGGGTTGCACGGCACAGCCCACCCCCCCTCCGGAAGGGAGCTGGTGCCAGCGCCCCCCTCCAAGCAACTACCCAGAAGAACCCTCAATGTCTAAATGCGAGAGGGGGTGAAGGGAGCCGCCCGGGGCGAGGCTCACACAACATAAGCCCCCCCGCAGACGTCTTCACCCCACCCCCCCATATCGTGGCCTACATGGATGTGCGTTGTAAAAATGTTTGGAGTGAAAGTGTCTAGAATGCATGATAAAATTGGGGAGAGGGACGTCACCAAAAGGTGGCAACCTCCAGTAACGCCCTCTCCCCAAGGACCTACATGTGTGGCGGCGTGATGGAGCAGGCAGAGGGAGGAGTCCGGGGATGGGGAGCAAAGGACTGGGGAGCCAACCCAGGGAGCCAGCTCCCCTACTGACTCCAATAGGCACCCCCGCTCCCCGAAAGCCCCACCCGGAGAAAGGGGCCCCTCCAGCGGCACCACCATAGCCCGGGGGCCGGGGAGAGGCCGCAGGGCTCGCCAGCCAACCACCCACCAGGACCAACACCTCTACCTCCCCCAGCCCACCCCCCATGCTAACCCCCCCCAAAAAAAAAAAAAAAAAAAAAAAAAAAAAAAAAAAAAAAAAAAAAAAAATTATTAATAATAATAATAATAATAATAATAATAATAATAATAATAATATATAATTAAATAAATTAATTAATAAGATGGGGGGCCCTGGCCAGCCAGCCCGCAAGAGCCATCCCAAACCCCACCCCCCAGGTGAGACCCGCACCGGGAGACTACACGGACCAGGACCGGGACAGGGGGCCGGACACAAGCCCACCAGAACGTCCACCAAACCCCCCCCCCCCCCCCCCCACACCACCCGTAGATTTAAACCCTCCCCAACACTAACATTCAAACATCTCACCATACATTCGACACTAGACATCCAGGCTGGGTAAGTCACTACTCCCCCTCCCTCCCCTCCCCCCACTAGCAGAATGCCAACCCAAAGAAGGGGAAGAGCATCTGCCCTGAGATGTTAATGACCATGCCCCCCTACCAGCTCAACAGGCCCTGAGGACCCTCAGCGCACCAGAGGCCCCGTGCAGGGGCGGACACCCGGGCGCCCGCCGGCCCAGACCCCAAGCGGCACACCCCCCGGAACCGGAACCCCCGAGGCCCCGCCGGGGCCCCCGCCCGAGGGCGGCGCGCCCCAGGGACCCCAGGCCCCCAGACCCACCCAGGACCCACCCAGCGACAGCACAGCTACCAGGTCAGTAACCCACGTCCGTCCCCGCATAGCTCCCCAAGAGCGCCGCAAGCGGTGCTGTGGGCCACCCGTAGGCCTCCCAAGCTCCTCCCATATGGGGGCAACAGACCCTGGAGTCAGACCCACCAAGCGCCCCACTCCAAGTGCCCCCAGAGCCCCAGGAACCCCTCCACCCAGCCACTGCACCCTGCAGGAAGCAACCCACCGCCCCCCATTCCACTAAGTGATAGTGCTAATCAAAGGAGCCCAAAGAGATCGAACAGATGTGGATGCAGATGCTGTCTCAAGATTAATATGATCCAACAAAAGATCTCTATATTGATTGATACTGAGATTCTCCTTACTTTTCCAATTCATGAGGATAGTTTTCTTTGCGATACATAGTGCAGTGAAAACCATGTAAACTATTTTATTCCCCAGAGGGCTTTCCTCAAAATTACCAAGCAAGCAAACTGATGGGGAAGGTGTAATTTTACAGCTCAAGCACTTTGATAAGTCAATACATATCTGTGTCCAGAACCTCTGGACTGGTGTGCATAACCATAACGCATGAAAATAATTATCAGGATGATTGCCTATGCAGTGAGGACAGATATTAGATTGTGCCAGACCCATCTTGAATAATCTTTGTCCTGTGTAGTGTACTCTGTGAAGGATTTTGTATTGTATTAGTTGTAAGTTGGTGTTACTAGTCAATTTGAAAGTTCTTAGACATATCTGAGCCCAGAAGTCTTGTTCAAAGTTGACTGATAGATCCTCTTCCCATTTCGTAATAGGAAGAGATATTGAATCATCTATTTTAGTCAGTGTCCTGTATGATTTAGACAGTAGTTTGGGGGGGTTTAAATCTAGGAACTCTAATATATTACTTGGAATTTGTAAACCACCTTTAATATGCTTAAATTTTTTTCTAATTATAGATTTAAGTTGTTCATATTCCAAAAATTTATTTTTACTAATGCCATATTGCATATTTAGTTTGGAAAAATTGATGAACTCGGTTCCATCAAGTAAATGTTCCAGATATTCAATACCTTTATTCTTCCAGTATGTAAAGTTTATCATATTATTATTTTGTAGGATGTCAGGGTTGTTCCAGATGGGTGTACGACTGCATGGGATAAGTGACGACTTTGTCATTTTAAGAAACTCCCACCATGCTGTCAGAGTAGAGCTGATATTGATATTTTTAAAGCATGTATGCCGTTTTATATTTGAGCTAATAAACGGCAAATCTGAAATCATGATATTATTGCATATTTTCTGTTCTATATCTATCCAGGGCTCGTCTAACGGATTTTGCTTTATCCATTTAGTGATATATTGTAGTCTATTTGCCAAGTAGTACTTATGGAAGTTAGGCAAATCTAGTCCCCCCCTGTCTTTAGTTTTCTGTAGCGTCTTTAAGCTGATACGGGGCGGTTTATCTTTCCAAAGAAATTTAGAGATTGAAGAGTCTAGAGATTTAAACCAGTCAGATGATGGTTTATTGGGGATCATTGAAAATAAGTAATTAATTCTAGGTAAGACCATCATTTTAATCGAAGCTACTCTACCCATGAGTGAAATTGGAAGCGATTTCCATCTATCCAGGTCATCTTCTATCTTTTTTAAAAGTGGGATGTGATTAGATTTTACTAAATCTGCAAGTTTAGACGACACAGTGATACCCAAATATGTGATGTTTCCTGAGCGCAAATGTAAATCTAGGGGGTTTTGGAAAGAGCAATTAATTGGCAGTACCGTAGATTTAGACCAGTTTATAGAGTAATCAGAAACCTTTGAGAAGGATTCTAGTAATCTAATTACTTGAGAAAGGGAAGAGTTTGAGTGCTGAAGATAGAGTAATACATCATCAGCATAAAGACTAATCTTATGCTCTATATTCATGCATTTTATACCTTTAATAACCTTTGTTTGTCTAATTGTTGCTGCTAGAGGTTCAATAAAAATGGCAAAAAGTGAGGGGGAAAGTGGGCATCCTTGCCTAGTGCCCCTCTGGAGACAAAAGCTGGAAGATGTTTGATTATTTGTCCTGACACAGGCTGTAGGAGAGCTGTATAAAATTTTTAACCAATTTATAAAAAAATTGCCAAAACCAAATTTATGCAGAGTAGCGAATAAAAAATTCCAGTTTACTCTATCAAATGCTTTTTCTGCATCTAAAGACATTATAATAGTTTTATTATTTGTACTGTAGGAATAATCTATTAAATTAAGTAATCTGCGTGTATTTGTGGATGACTGCCTTCCTCTGATAAAACCAGTTTGGTCTGGGTGGATTATGAAAGGAGTGACTTTGTCTAATCGTTTTGCAAAAGCTTTACATATTATTTTAATATCCACATTGATTAAGGATATGGGACGATAACTGGTGGGCAACATAGGATCTTTGCCTGGCTTAAGCAGAAGACTGATGGTGGCAGAGTTCATATTAGCTGGAAATCTGCCATTTTCCTGAATTTCTTGCAACATTCTGTGAAACGTTGGTGCCAGAATACTCCAGAACTCCTTATAAAACTCAGTAGGGAATCCGTCTGGACCTGGAGCTTTTTTATTGGGCATGCTTGTTAAAGCTTCCTGAACTTCAACTGTTGTCAGCGGTGAGTCCAGTGTTGTTCTTTGGTTATCTGATAGTTTAGGAAGTGTAATTTTATCCAGAAACTGCTTGATGACATTGTCTGATGGATTTATCTGTGATGTGTATAAAATTTTGTAGAAATCACGGAAGGTGTTATTTATACATTCTGGATCATGTAATGTATTCCCATTGGAATCTGTAACTGCAAATATAGTCGTTTTCTCTTTATTTATTTTTAACTGATTAGCTAAGAAGCTTCCTGACTTATTGCCATGTTCAAAATTTTCTAATCGAAGTTTTTCTATTAGAAATTTGTTTTGCTTTTCAATATACTGGTTTAATTCTAGTTTTATTTTACGGATTTTTTCCAACTTTCCCTCTTCCAGGGAAGTTTCTAGTAACTTAAGTTTTTCTTCTAATTCCTGAATCTTCTTGTTTTCCAACTTCTTTTTGTGAGATGAGAATGAAATTATTTTACCTCTCATCACTGCTTTCCCTGCTTCCCAAAGTATAGATGCTGAAGTGCCTGGCAGATCATTGTGTTCTAAGTATGAAGCCCACTCTTCTTTGAAAAATTTATTAAAATCTTCATCTTTAAGCAACGATGTATTAAATCTCCAGCTCTTGTTTTGTGGGGTTATTTTTTTATTTGTTAGGGTTAAAGTAACAGGAGCATGATCACTAATAGCGATAGGATGAATTACAGCATCTGAAACGTCCGACAGCAGCGAACTGCTGATTAAGAAATAGTCCAAACGAGAATAAGAGTGGTGAACATTTGAAAAAAAAGTATATTGCTTACTATTAGGATGAAGAGAACGCCATGCATCGCAAAGACCAAAATCACTCATGTATTGTTTGACTATATTTAATGACTGCCAACTACGCTGAGACCCTGTTGTATTCAGCCTGTCTATTTCCTCATTTAGACCAAAGTTGAGGTCACCCCCAATAATTAGAGAACAATCCCCGTGTTTTGAAAGTGCATGGAAGAGTTTGTGGAAGAATGAGGGTTCATCAACATTTGGACCATATACACTAACAATACATAACTTCTGGTTATGAATAGATATTTTAATTAATATGAATCTACCTTCGGGATCAATAATTTTATCTAATATTTTAAAACTAACGTTTTTGTGGATTAAAATTGCTACTCCTCTCTGTCTAGAGTTATAGCAGGCAGCAAACACATCAGGGAACTCAGGTGAGTTAAGATCACTTACAGTTGTATCTGATTTATGGGTTTCTTGCAATAAGACAACATCTGCCTTTAATCTTGTAAGCTGGTTAGAGATCTTTAGCTGTTTTTCCCTGGTGCCTGCTCCATGCACATTCCATGACACAAACTTTACATTCATCATAGGTGAAAGTGAGAAGTTGAAAAGTGCATGTCTTCAGAAGAATAGTTATACAAAGACCCAGGTAGCATCATCTGACGTGCTTGTGATTTCCTGGTCAGCAGGAGAGGAGCAGATGAATAATATAAAGAAAGACAGAGAATTAAGAAAGTGCAAAGAGTGAGAAAAGATGAAAGAGAAATAACCATCACCCATGCCTCGTGTACCCAACCGTGACTAGCAACCATACCGTGCAAGCGTCCTCTTGAGCTGTGCGTTTATTTATTTTTTATCACCGTGTTCCAAACATTTTTTTTTTCTTTTCAAGCGTGACAAGCTATAAATCCACCCTTTGTGCATCTAATAAAGCCAAGGAGTGATCTTCTGATCCCTGAACAACTGACCATTGATATAAAGTTTGTCAACTGCAACGTTAGCTCTGACGCCATCATTAATGTATTTTTTCCTGATTGGAAATAACACTCGCCTACGGTCTAGGATTTCCTTAGGAAACTGGTCATTAACACTGAAATCCGTTCCTCTCAATTCGCGGCCATAGCTTTTAACAAACACTTTTTGTTTATAATGCTCAAATTTGGCTACAATCGGACGAGGGCGGATTTTATCGGGTTTCTTACCTCCGAGCCGGTGAACGCGATGGAAGGTGATGTTTTTTACCTGATCCGCCGGGATTTTCAGCTTCTGCTGGAGAAACTCACGTATAGCAAACTCAGGGTCCTCTTCTTGGCGCTCCGGGATGCCTGCAAAGACGAGGTTGTCTCTCATACTTCGCGACTGTATGTCCAGAATGGATTCTTTCATCTTCTTATTTTCGCCGGACAGCCGCGTCAACCCCTCGGTAAGCTCCGTGACTTCAACTTCAATTCAATTAAATTTTATTTATATAGCGGCAATTCATGAAACGTATCATCTCAAGGCACTTTACAAAGTCAAAATCAGTCAGATTATACAGATTGCTCAAAATATGTCCTATATAGGGGAACCCAGTTGATTGCATCAAAGTCCCGACAAGCAGCATTCACTCCTGGAGAAGCGTAGAGCCACAGGGAGAGTCGTCTGCATTGTCCATGGCTTTGCTGCAATCCCTCATACTGAGCAAGCATGAAGCGACAGTGGAAAGAAAAACTCCCCATTAACGGGAAGGAAAAACCTCCGGCAGAACCAGACTCAGTATGAACGGTCATCTGCCTCGACCGACTGGGGGTTGGAGAAGAAGAAGCAGAGACACAACAAGAGAGACAAACAAGCACAGAAGCACACATTGATCCAGTAATCTGTTCTACATTAGATGGTAATAGCGGGTGATCTGTCTTACCTGGATGATGTCACAGCTAACAGAACGTCAGACCAGATGTACCTACTATGAAGAAAAAAAGAAAAAAAGAGAGAAATGACGACAAGTAATGCAAAATTGGAGAACAGTAGGAGAACTCAGCAGAGTGAGAGAAATAGACCCTGATGTCCTCCAGTAGCCTAAGCCTATAGCAGCATAACTATAGAGGTAGCTCAGGGTAACCTAAGTCACTCTAACTATAAGCTTTGTCAAAAAGGAAAGTTTTAAGATTAGTCTTAAAAGTAGACGGGGTGTCTGCCTCACGGACCAAAACTGGGAGTTGGTTCCACAGGAGAGGAGCCTGATAGCTAAAGGGGTAATGATTTTGTGTTATTAAACCGAACATTTTGCCTTATCCACATCCATGGGCTTGGACTACAAAATCGCAGTGAGAAATAAAAATGGCGGATTTGTGAGACGGGTAACCTGGAATCCCCATTACCTTGTTTTGCAGCTTTGCAGTAAATACTGACGTAATTGTTAAAACAAAAAATAAAAAAAACATCACAGGGAATAGAGAAAAATGCATGGATTGAAAAATATGACCCAAACAGAACAAAAAGCTGTCTATGCAGCACCTGGGCAGACTAGATTCAACTTTCAGGCACTCTTAGACACAAAATATATTTAAGGGCTAAAAAAGTGGATTTTGCCAGACACATCCCCTTTAAAAAATCTGGGAAGGGCACACATGATGGTGTGATGGCTGTTCTCATAAGATAAAAGGAAGCACACCTGTGGAAGTTTTCCAACACCCTACCTCCTTAAATGACACCAGGGGGAAAAAGCTAAGGTAAAATTTCCAAAAAGCTGTAATTGTGATGTTTATATGCTCAAAATGTTATAATAAAGGGTTAACGCCATGAAAGACTCCAAATATACAGTTCAGGATGTGGATAGTTTGTTGTTTCAGGAATCAATTTTTTTTGTTTCAAGATGAGTATATTAGTCCCAGAGCAAAAACGAGAAACCTTTGGAAGATGCTGGTTAAATCTGATTGTCCACAGTGAAACCTGTCTTGTACTGACATGGACCGTAAAGGACACTCAGCGAGGTAGAGGCCATTACTTCAAAAGCAACATAAAAAGTCAAGTCAGAGTGTGCAAATGCACAGAGCAACACTAACCTTAACATTTAGAGGCATGCACAGCGTTGTGATAAAACTAACATTGTTTAGCTGCAATGAACGTTGTTGCATTTGGGGGAATAATTGTGAAGTACAGCAGTGGTAGCATGATTTTGTGCATGATGCAGCATCAAGCTGTTTTGCTGCAGAGGGGACTGGTCCTCACAAAATAGATTGCAGCCTAAGAAAATAACATTCAGTTTCCATAAATGTTTGGACCAAGTCTTCAGGTGAAGACCCCTGAAGACCAAGAAATTGTATATCAACATCTGACTTTGAAGAAAACAATCAAAAATCAGCTCATCATTGAGGCATCTAGAAAAAAACATGTTATGTGTCTTTTTATCATGTGTGTAAATTTGAACTGTTTGTGCGAAGCTGGATTCTAAACGTGACACACACATTGTGTAGCTTTACTGCGGTGTGTGTTTGTTCAGTCGGGGATTGCTGGTCTGCAGACTGTGTACCCTGCATGTTCTGTGTGATAGTGCCACTCTGTGTGTGCGCGCCAGAGAGGGAAGCAGACAGTGCAAACGTGACTCGAGTGTCAGGAACACCGAGTTCAGACATCTGCGCCATCCCACTCTTCTGTTTCCTCCTCTTTTCTCGCCTTCTTTTCCTACTTTCGGTTGCCGGTCTGTCCTCCTGTCCCCTCCGTTCATTTTCCACCCTCATCCTTCGTTCTTTTCTCTATCCGTCTTTCATTTTTACCCCCCCCCCTCCATGTCTCCTCCTCTCTTTTTTTCATATGCAGCAACAAACTCAGACGTCGATGAATAATTCAGACTGTGTTGCACTGCAGGTTTTCCCCGTTCCTTTCCGTTTCGCCGCCTCCCCTCTTTCCTTTTTTCCTCTCCTCCTCTGCATCATCCCTCCTTTTTGCCGTCATTCCTTCACGATCGGAAAATCCCCCGATAATCTCTATCTTGATTAACCGTCAGAGCCAGCTCACACATCCGACGTGTGTAAAAGGAAGCAGAGATGCCCTGCGTATTTAGTATTCTGCTGCTCAGGCTACGGGGGGAGGGGGGGGGGGGTTCTGGACGTCTCTCCCACCACCCCTCCCAACCTCTGCACCTCCATCAGCATCCCTCCCCTCTTTGATTTGCGATCAGATGATGTGCCGGAAGGAGTGAGTCACAGTCGTGTGCAACGTAGACTCCGCCCGGCAACCAGGAAACCTGTCACGCCGCGGGCCTCCTGGAAGTCGTCTGACATTTCAAAGACAGTCCAAAACAATTTAGACTCACCCCACCAGGTTTTCCACGGTGAAAGAAAGAAAACGACCCAAGTCGTGAGGTTCTGGCCCATCTTTGCATGCGTGAACCACAGCAACAGTTGTCACAGCAGCTCATTAATACTGACCTTCAGGTATAAGGCTAATCTCTTATGTAATTCTTTTATAATGAGTGATTTACTCGCTGAGTTCTGATTAACCCTGATGTGGAAAAATTCTCTAAAGTCGGGCTGATAAGTGGAAAGAAAGACTGACCTTTCCCTACTTCAGCCGTCTGCAGGATTTCATGGAAAGACTGGGTGGTCCGTTGTGTTTTAAACACCTTCGATGAGTTACCGCGGGCGCTCTGCCCAAAAATGGCAACGAAACACGAAGGGATGGTTTAAATTTGGAAAACAGGCTCCGGGCAGTCGTCTCTGCCTGCCAGAAACGATGACAAAACGAGGGTTGTGTTGAAAACGCGGGGGCCAAAAACAGCCATTAAAATTTTGATAAATGTGCCGCCTATACATTAAACGAACGCAGACTCCGCCGAGACACTTTGGGATAACAACTGGAAGACAAACAACTAAAATAAAAGATGGATGGGGAGAGCTCAAAGCAGAAAGCAGATGAGATTATGATTAAAGACTGGGGGGAAAAAGGTGTATTTACAAGAAGTTCCCCTAGCGAGGAGGAAGTTGCCATGGAGACCGAGCTCAGGCGTCTGAGTACCCAATTTGGAGGGAGGGGAGGGGCTGAGCAGTGGGGGAGTGCGCCCTCAGAGCCAATGGGAGCGCTCGTCTTGGATGTGACACATTTCCCACACGCAGACTTCCGGCGTTAGAAGGAGGTTGCACAACTCTCCATCAGCAAACGCAGCATCGCAGCCTACTGCCTTCCAGCTGCGCGAGCGTGAGCTGAATTCACGGTCGGATTACAAGAGCGTAAGGCGACATTAAAAAACCAGCAGAGGACGGGGAAAGGCAGACGCTTGCAGAGCGAGGGGAAGAGGAGGCAGAAAGCACGGGAACATAAAGTCACAGGCACTCTGAGCCTTTCCAAAAAAAAAAAGACGGGCGTAATTACTCGCCTGACAGAGCAGACCTGCGGTTATTGTGTACACAGAACGCTGGAATGTTCTGAGTCTCACCCAAACACATCATATGACCAGAACAAAGACCTCCCCCCTCCAACCCCTCCCTTATTGTGCCAAGATAAAGGCACATGGTGCACGATGTGTTGTGAAACAAACTGGATGAATTTCAGTGACGTGCAACAAAGTGTGCTCATTATTTCATTTCAAACGTGTGGCAGTTGGCTTGACCGGATATAACCTCGTGTAATTCATGTAATCCGTGTGTAGCGTCCAGATATAATGTGTCACCTGTCTTTTTGTTTGGGCAAATTAATTGCATTGATAAACCTGGACTGCCAGCAGATAGTTGGGGAGACGCAAAATGTCCCTTGTGTTACATTTTTGCCCCACAGCGTTTTGCACGTAGCCCAAAAACTTCACTGCTGGTTTCGTTTGTCCAACAAACTTGTGGCAAGTTTTTACACTAATGTTTAGAAACTACAATGATATTCAAAGAATCCTTGATCGAGAAAATAGGAGTCAGAGTTCTTTTTTAACCTTTTTGTATTTTGGAGAAATTAAACCGGACAGCTTACCCAACGTTCACCCCCTCATCTTATGATGAGTGACCAATGAGTTTGTTTGTTACTGCCTGATCCAGACTAACTCTTCTGAGGCCTCCAATAGGGGGTTTTCAGCTGACGTCACGCTCACGTGACTACTCAGCGCGTCCGCCATATTGGGTGGCAGTCGTTTCGCACCGTTGACCTGCATTGTGTGATGCCTTAGGCAGTATTGGAAGTGAACAATGGGGAAAACGTGTTTAATGGTTGGTTGCACGGCCCGTGGAGGTGGAGATCAACGCTCTTTCTATCGCCTACCAGCCGTAATAGTGAATCAATGTGAAAAAACAAAACAGCTCTCTGAACAACGCCGTCACCTATGGCTGACACGGATATCCAGGTCCGATTTGGACGGTGTTAAGCTGGAATACGCCAGAGTCTGCGGTGCTCACTTTGTCACAGGTAATTAACTGTTAAGCATTTAAAACATGTAAGAATATATTAATAATAGGGCTTGTGCGTTACGTTGACTGCCTCCGCCGCCTCTACTGCCTATGACTACCGCGTACTGTACTCCCTCTCTCAGCCGTGTTTTAATTTGATTAATTTCACCTTAACTTGATTTCAACCATGGTAAACCGTTGCTGTATTGTGGGCTGTAACAGCGCAACACATGATCGCCATGGGAAAAACATAGAAAATGGGTTAACTTTCCACCGCTTTCCTGCCTGGAGGTGCAAACACGGAGAACAAGTGTCAGAGATAACGAAGAGTCGTCGGCTCGCTTGGATCGCGGCTGTAAGACGACCGAACATAACTTTCCACAGTATCCCGATGTCAATGAGAGTGTGTTCTAAACCTTTGAAACACATAGCAGCAAGTTAAAAGTACATTACATGCGCGAGTGGTTGTTAGCACTAACGGTTAGGATGTGCCAGAGCCCGTCTGAGCACAGCTTACCTTTGTACGAATTACTGTGTTCCCACTGTTTGCTGGCTTTATGATCTGCAGCTCCTGAACCCATCCATTCGTGAACTGCACATGAGACTCCAAGGACTTGTAGCTTTGGAACTGTTCTGAAGTATAGGCGCTCACACCACAAACTAGGTAGCTGAAGACGTCTGATATGCAAAGTGACGTCCGCGCTAGGCTTTTGCCTACCGGCGTAAAAACGGTAAATACAACTTAATGTTGCACTGGTCATTGTTCTGCTTAAAGAACAATGACGCCGATCGACGCCTTCGCGCACCGCCGGCCGTCAGCCACCGCAGAAGCATGCGACGCATTTGCGTCGGATTGTTTACATTTTTACCATCTTATTAAAACTCACCCGTCCATGTATGATGGCGATTTCCTTCATGTACATAACTTCTACATCTCGTACCCAACCAGATGTGAACTGGTTGTGAGCCTCTAGATCCTTGTAAGCTCTCATTTCCTCAAGAGTGTGCAGAGGGTTTTCACTGAACACCAGGTAATGCACTATGTCGCCATGCTCTACATTTGGCCAATCATCTGGATTAGTGCTAAACAAGGCACCGCGGAGGGTATAGGGGTCCATATGGTCGATCACGGAACATTTCCTCAGATACACGTCCTTATCTGGTGGCTCTAGTGTGCTGGCGTACTTATCCATTCGCGATATGATATAATAATATGCCACCCAAGATGGCGGACCGGAAGCTGGCCAGTGACGTCACTGAAAACCCCCTATTAGAGCAAAGCATGACTCCAAAGTGCTGACTAGTCTGTGAGTGAGGCTTGAAAGGGAGGGTGCTAACAACAGACAATGACACTACAAAAAAGTTTCTATCTGCATGTTTATCATCTTTAGTGATGTTTCATAGATTTATGCCTTCAAGGGAAAAACCTAGTCTAGGTGTGTTTCTTGCATGAATGGGACATCTGGGGGGAAAAAACGACACCAAGATTTTTTTATTAAATTAAAAAGAAACAAATGCAATCAAAGTGTGATCAATCTTAAGTTGGCAAATTTGGTCAACTCCAAGTTGCATTACATAAAAACCTATGTTCACTTTTTAAATCATCTTTAATCATCTTTAAATTTTTAACTAGAGATGATCAAAACAGTACAGATTCCCCACAAAAAAATAAGAAATACCTGAAAACTCAAAACAAATCCAAGTCCAACTTCTGCGCCATTAGCCACCATTATTGATGATGAAGTAATAATATTTTCCATTTACTGTGATAAAGAGCAAACTTGTCAGACAGACGTCATTAGCCATGTTTCCATCCAAAAGTCCTGCGAATTTTGAGTGAATGTTTAAAATGTCGCGCAAAGAACGAAAAAAGTGAATTACGTATGTTTCCAGCTTCTGGTTTGGATTTAATTAAAAAGAGTACGCAAAGCGCAATTTCGTCAGAAGTTGGCGTTAAGCATGGCTGTATTAAACAGAAAGTAGGGGTTGCGAACTAGCATGGACCACACATCTGAGAAAAAGGAGAGCGCTTTTCAGGACAGTGTTGCTGACAGGCAAGTGGAAATTGTCACGTCAACCAGTTTTGCCGATGTTACATGCTACTTTATGTGCATTATGAAAATATCTGGGAGGACGCCGACATAGGAATAGGCTGATCAGTCATGTGACAGAACTCATTCTACAAATGTCTTTCCATCTCCTGTTTTGTGCATTAAGTCTTTTTTTTTTTTTTTTGCAAAATTCAAGAACCACCTCAAGCGAGCCTAAAAACTTTACGAAACGGAGAAAGTTATATACAATACTGCCGTTTCCCTTAAACCTTATCTAATGATATTTTAAAATGAGCATAGAAATGTTGATGGAAACACGGCTAGTGTGTTGCACTTGTGAGACCCCTATGATATGTCACCCTGGGCGGTGAGCCATTATATCAGCGGTGTAAAAAGCATACCTGAACCAAGCTGCCTTTGTTTAATGATGCATGAGCTCAATGTGCTACAGTTTTCCAAAGTGAAAGAATCATGTAACATAGCTTTACTGTGTTTACATAAAAAACAAAAAAAAGTGTCATGATTTAAAATTTCATATGGTATTGTTTGTACAAGTTGCGTGGTTCTGTAAAGCATTCAAAAGTTAATTTGTTTTTCTTTTCCACATTTCCACTTACTGAACTGTATGGGAACAGGAGTCATGACGTTAAGGCTTTTATTTCGACTGGATCCTGGTTCGGTTTTCTTAGATTTCTGTGTTTCTGTGGCGTTTAGTTTATGTTGTCTTGTCACCTCCCCACAGCTTCGTATAATAAGAGATTCTCACACCTGCTGTTCATTCACCAATCACACTTCCCAGCATTCATATTTCTTGCTTCATTCAGTTTATTGTCAATGCAGGAAAACATTCTGAGAGAAACTGGGTCAGCATCCAAATAATACAATGAAATAAAAACACACAGCATAAAATGTTAAAATAACAGAATAAATGAATAATAATATCTGACAAATATAATTGATTGAATAAATATAAATATCATTGTAAAAACTCCATTCCTCGAAGGTTCCTTGTCTGGTAAATTTTACACCTGTCTCTCCTTCACAAGACCTACACAAGACCAGCTAAAAAAAAAAATAAAACTTCTAATTTCTGTCCTGGAGAAGCAGCGAGTGGGTTAGCTAATTTGCTCTCTTTACTGTTGTAGTATTTTAGACTACAAGACTGGGACAAACTTGAGGTCACAAGAAGTTAGTCCTTCAGTTTTATTCCTAGTTATTCCTAAACATAAACATATTTGTTGGTCACATAAACATAGACAGCATAACTCCTAAAGCTGATAAAGAGACCTAAAAATGTATCATGTAACAAGTAGAACAATACAAACAGACAGCCTATTGTTAATTTATGATTTTGTTGGTCAAACCATCTTTCTAGTCATAGTAAATTTAGATCAAGTTGAAATTTTGGTCACATTCTTTTTACACGTCTTTTGCGTGGCGGTTAATGGTATAATCCCATTTTACATGTTTTTTTTTTCAATGCTGAATTGTTCATAAAACATGTCAGTCCAAGCTGGAAGGCTATATTGTCAAAAAGTCTGAATACTCATGATATTTGTCACATTTTGACATGTTAAAACCAGCATTTGTAACATATTTGTTGATCATTTTTGTGGGAGAGCAACGCTACACACTGTAATTGTGAAATGTGAGGAAAAGGATATACAGTTTTTCATTTACTTTACAAAATATAAAACTGAAAAGTGTGGCATGCAATTGTTTTTTGTGTCAGTTGTGGTCCTTTAACACATTCATAATTATCTTTAAGTTTACGTTAAGGTTGACTGTGTCATTCTAACACATCGATATGCTTTGAAAAAAACAAACATAGCTCTGCCTGAATGTTTATAGATGTCCTGCCAAAAGGTGAAGCTCCTACCCAGTTTCAAGTTTTTTCAGTCAGTCATAGCCTCCCACATCAAAATGAAGTCAACGATGTTAGCCTAAAATGTGATTAACGGAACGACACCTATCTATTCAAATGCTCTCCTGACGGCTGGTTTCATGACTTGGCCACTCTAGCCGTTAAGGGATTGTCGAGTAGCGCTGCTGACACCATGGTCAAAACAATCCAAATTCCTTTTATGTGTCGTTCCGTAATGGTGGAAAACTGAGGGCTGCCAGAACAGGGGCGTCCCAGTCTATCTTCAAGAATGTCTTGAAGACACAGCTCTTTAGAGAGCATCTCCTACCATAGCACTTATCCTGTACTTTAATCAATAAAGTTTTATTTGTATAGCACTTAACAATAGTCACCACTGACCCAAAGTGCTTTCCATTACTGTAGGAAATACAAACTAGAATGAAGAAAAAAAATCAAAGCAAACGTTTTGACAGCGTTTGCAGAACCACGCTGAATAGAAGTGATGCAGTGCTGTTATGTGCTAAAAGCAGCTCTAAACGAACACATTTTTAGTTTAGCTTTAAACAAAGATGAATCCTTAACGGTCAGCAATTCAAAAGGCAATGAATCCACGGCTGTGGACCAGCTCATAACAATATACATTACTTTCATTCAGGTGAAGGACATTTTGTGAAAGCCACTCCCCAATGTGCTTCTCTTTCTGCACATCCATCTATATATACCTGCACCTGAATTTTGTAAACCATCGTCCTCCACTTTGTGTTGGTCCAAAAACCCCCAACTAAGTAGATTCAATTTTGTGGTTGCACCATGATGTTTGTGAAAAGGCTCAGGGACTATGAGGGCTTTTGAAAGGCGCTGCATCAAATGAATGCAAAACATTGTGATGATTCCCACAAGAATTTTCCAGCCACAAAGAAACCCACTCGCGTGTACCCACTGAAGCCGCGACGGCTGACAGCAGTAAAGCGCCTCGCTTGAATCATTTTCCCTTTCATGGTTTTGACAACTAGTAGCATGTGACGATGAATGAGGCTGAATAGTGCACAACAGATATGAAAGTGATGGGTGTAAAAAAAAACGACTCACGGTGTCTCAAAGCGGCACCTCTGTGGCATAAAAATAGATATGCTAAAAGGAAATCAGAAGGCCTAAAATAGACTTTTCAGGTATGATTAGAGGGAATACTTCCTGTTGTCTAACTTTTCATTGTATTCCTTGACAGCCTTTTTTCCGATTTGCAAGCCAGATTTTTTTCTAGGAGGGATTTCTTTTTTAAGAAACACGTGACTGGACATCAACGCGTGCAACTCAAGACCTCTGAACTCACGGAGAGCTCCCTATGCGGTGTGGCACGAGGGGTGCATGCCGACACACGGATGCCTCCAAAATAACCTTGGGATTTAAAAAAATAAAATAAAAAGGAACCCTTATTGCCAGTCAACCGGCGAAAGGCTAATCCGTCTGACGCTGGAGTTCATCCAACGGTTGACAGATTAACCCACTGGACCCTGGGACGGTCGCACGCGCTCTCCCTCACTGGCGGCATGTCACCCCCCCCCCCCCCCCCCCCCCCGGTCACGAGTCTAGTGACACGGCGTTACCGGAACAGTCTGGATAGATGTGACGCAGGCTGCAAGAGAGGGAAGGTTCTGAATGCATGAGTGGTGCGTAGAGTGTCATATTCTGATCTCATACACTCTCATCTATCAGCTAAAACTGATAACGGCAATCAAATGAAAGCATTCATTGTCATATATATATATGTCATATATAGCATAATAGTCAAACCCTTAAGCAGAAGAAAGTATGCAGAGGAATTACTTGCAGTGATCCATCTTTTGTGAGCATCACAAATGCTTGCCTCCATGCTACATTCCTGTTTCTGGCCACTAGAGGCTCCCTGGCGTTTGTGCAGCAGCCCTAAGGAGGGGCGCGGCTCTGCACTGATTCAGGTCAATGAGTTTCTTGTGGTGAAAGGGGGGGGGGGGTGGGGGGACAGTAAGCCTACATGCCAGCGATGCACACACACACACACACACACACACACACACACACACACACACACACACACACACACACGCGTGCAGACGAACAGGCAGTAAAACAGCGTGACAGCACATTCGATGGTATTATTAGCAGCTGTAATATTTTCAGAACCCCCTTGCATGCCCTGATATGTGGCTCAGCTCGATGGGCTGATTGGATGGAGGACGGCACACGTATGAGGACAGGATGTACAGTGAATGCGCAGTGACCTACTGTAAGCACCGGCGTGAATGCTTGAAACGGTGGCTGTTGGAAATGGCAAAAAAAAAAAAAAAAAAGGGGGATTTACCTCAGAATACCTGACTAGTAAGCTTGTGTGCATCTGTGCTGCTAAAAGATGAGCAGCTCCATGTATGCGGGCATGCAGGTATCCGTGTTCACACCGGGGTTAGTTTCATGTGAGGGCCGCTGTTCAGCAGCGAGGATTCAGTTACATGTATTAAGTGCAGGGTGGAGATCCAGAAGCTGTGAAGTGAGCCAAGTTGGCTATTAAAGCTACGGGCGCTGCTGCGGCTGCAACACACACACACACATACACACTCACACACACACCAGGTTGGGGGAAACGAGGTCGGATTGGCGCGTTGTCAATTTTTCTCCCTGCTGCCCACTCTATGGCCAAATGCTGCGTAGGACTACGCTCCAGCGCAGAGGGGCTGCTGCACCACATTAAAAAAAAAAAAGAAAAAAAAGAAAAAGAGGCTTAAAGTGCACAGCATGTTCACATTTCCACACGCTGCAAAAAAGCGAAGCCCCGGAACTGACAGAATAAATGAGGACATGTTAATCGTGCTCGGAGCCTTCGCCTCATCACACGTCCTTCTAATTCTGTTGGGTAGATTCAACCCACCGTTACGTGAGAACTGAGCTGCACAGCATCAGCACTGAGCACGCCTTCGCAGTGACTTGCATGCTTAACTTTTTTCACATTTTGTCACGTTCAAACCAAAAACCTCCATGTGTCTTACTGTTGCATATGACAGACCAACGAAAAGCAGGGTACATCCGTGATGTAAGGAAACGGCATGGTTTTAGTAAAAATCTGGAGGTCTGGAATGCAATGTATTCACTCCCTTTTCTCTAATACCCCTAAATAAAATAAAGAGTCTCTGTCTGTGTGGAATTCATCCTCAGTCTTAGTCCAGCATTATGAGGACCAAAGAACACAGTCGGTCACAAACACATTTCTGTACCATGATTAGGTTATAAAACAACATCACAAGCTTTAAATATCTCACAGAGCTCTGTTTATTTCATTATCCAAAACAGGAAGGAGTACAGCACGACTGCAAACCTGGCAACTTATGGCCATCCTTGTAAACTGAGAGCACCAGTCAGAAGAGACTGGCCAAGAGAGCCACAGCAACTCTGGAAGAGCTGCAGACCCACAGCAGAACATGTCAACATGACAACTATTTGTCAAGATCCCTATAAATCAGGCCTTTATGTTAGGCGACCACGAAGAAAGCCATTGTTGATCAAAAGCATTAGAAGACCTTGCTTAAAGTTTTGCTGCTCAGGTAAGATCAGAACAGGGTGGTGGGAGTATCATGCTGCGGGGGACGCTTTTCTTCATCAAGGTCAAGGAAACTGGTCTGAGTTGATGAGAACATGCATGGAGTAAACTGCAATATAGGCAAATATTTCATTCTTTGGATATGCAAAGCTGGAAGAAACATGCCCCCAAAAACCTAATGCATTCGAATCAGAGGGACTGAATACAATAGAGTGATTTTCAGGGTTTTAAATCATTGGTGCCCCTTCACAAGAATGCACTACTTTACGTTAGTCTAAATGTAAAATATCATACACTGAGATGTTGCATATTTGGAACAAGTCACAACTATCTGCTAGCAATTTGTAGGCAATTTGTAACCTGTAGCATTTAATAGCAGAATCCTGCTCTGCAGGATTTCACTGATTTCTCTTGTCGTAGCACAGAAGGCTCTTATTCCCCCTGAACAGCTCAGTAACTCTTTTGATGTGGCTTTCATTTTTCATGGCAACGCCCCCATCCTGACAGCTCTCATGCAAAAGACAAAAGAAAACAAAGGCTGCGCGTCTTTAACAGTCTTTTATTTTTTCTTTCACTCCCCGTCTGTACAGTCAGATTTATAAAACCATCAAACCTAATGTGAGTGACATTTAGCCGTACGCTGCTGTGTGCTTTACAGCCGTCTTCCTGGACACCCACTGCCATGTTCACCTTGACAGCAGTGTTTACGCCCCCCCCCCCCCCCTTTTTATCTCTCTCTCCAGTATCCTTGAATACTAAAAAATAAAAACACTCTTTGGTGGCTATAATTAGATTTGACTGCTTTGTTGCATTTGTAAAAGAAACGGCCCCTTACACAAGCTAATCTGCTTATCATCAATGCGATTGATGCTTTCTGTTTCCTGGATTTTCCACGGATTGGTGTTTGGACCAAATTCAGGCTAAATGGGCTAATATACGAGGACTAAGTGAATTATTAGCGCTGATCTGTGCGTTGGTTATGTGGATGATAGCGGAGCCGTCCGCTGAAATAAAAGGGAGGAGAGGTCATTTAGGGAGAGAGCAGAGATTTAGTGAGAGGTAACGATGGCAGATAAATAGGTCAAATACAGGAGATTATACTGATCGAGTGTTGCAAAAATGAGTCTGCAATTTGATTTGAAAAATCTTTATATTTATAGAACAAATTAAATGATGGGTTTAGGAAATCCCTGACTAAAAGCAACACCTGATGCCTCCTTTTTTACTCCCTGTATTTTTATTTTGTCAGGAATATATGAGACCACAATCTGGCAGTCAATTTGAAAAAAATTGCAATTTTGTTTTGTATGTATCTTACAAAACTGTTGTAAGCCACGTCTTGCTTCGCACAACTCATCTTACATTCAACTATGTTGCTCACCTATTGCTTTTTGACAGCTCTATCAACCGCACTAAAGACGCCCAGCTTTGATTTTATGCCCCATTAAAAAGAGGAAGAGATGCATAAAACAAAGCCAGCTGCCCTTTGATGACCTTTTCACCCATGGCATTTTATTGTTTCCAGTTCGGGTGTTGTTGAATAAAAAGCATGTGTGTGTGTGTGTGTTTGTATTTCTGTGAGCAAACTGCAGTTTACTATTGCCCCCAAGCACTGGTGGTGAACATGAAGCCAAAATTGAAACAGACTAATAGTAGGGTTGAAACTTCTAACATGTGCAAAACGGTTTCTTTGCTTTGTAAAATTATAAATAGGAAAATAAAAAAAAACTTTGAGTCAACATCCAGTTCTAATAAAAAATGTTTATTTACAGATTTTTTTTTATTCTTAAGGGGATTAAAAATAACCGTTAAACAGCAAAATGTCTAAGTTTTATAGAATATTTAAATATTTCAATTCCATAAAGTGTCTTTCACAAGAGGAGATGATTAATTGATATGCATTTAAATAGTTAATTAGTGACCAACTCATGCCAGGACAAGAAAGAGATTATTTACTCTTCAGTGCTTATAAGTAATATTATAGATATATATGTGATTATTTTCTGTTGTCAACATATAGGTAAATTGCATACATATAAATTATTTTAATCATGTTTTGTGCATCTAAAGGTGCTTCTAACATGAGCATGAACATGAAGAAATCATTTTGGAAATATCAAGTCCTGTCAGAATTAAGTGATATCTTTAGTAGGAAGACTCCATGTCCTAAGAAACTCACTGTCATGCATTATCTTGATGCACACTTGAAACATAAGCATACACAACTTGTTTACCGGGCTGCCATGTTTTTTTTTGTTGAGCATGTTGAAAAGTATCCTGGCACTACAGCTTTCACATGGCTTGTAAATAACAAATAAGCTTTTTAGAGAATCAATGTTACTGCAGTTCAAATGTAACAGCTGTGACCCAATAATACGGCATGCGATAGTGGAAATACTCTCACCTCGGCATGCCAAATGCTTAAAACAGCTTGCCTTACTGTGGCTTTTTTTCTGCTAATAATTATTTAATCAATTGGAGGCACTCATAGAACCTTCAAAGTGAATATCCACAGATATTCATTGTGTATTCCACACCGTTGATCCCGATGCAAAGGTTACACAGACTTTAAAGATGTGAAAGAACTGGATTGTCCAGAAATTACATTTATTTCCTCATGCCTAGGCCCACATACCACATTTTGAACAATTTCAACACATTTAGGAAAACAGAAAAGTGTTGTAGTAGGTTTCCCAACATTAAAAGTTTCTCATTCTTCTCATTGGTTTGGAGACCTGTCCTTACCTATGATGCTGTTGCAGCAGACAACGAGTAATCTTTATTGGTGCAGACAGCGTTATTATTGCTTAGCATAATGCTGTATAACGTTATTATCGGATCACTGCCATCTGATTTTTGTAGTCATAACTTTATCTTAGTGATGCTAAAATAAAGTTACAATAAAGCACTGCTATCTTCATACAAGAGCAGTGGTAGTTTAACCTTCATGTTCAATGTGTAGCTAGCTTTGTCTCAATGTACGACTTGTCTGCTTGAACTGTAAAGAAAAGGCAAGTTATAAGAACCCTAGCAATGTTCTGCATTTTGATGTCTTCCTTAACAACAATATTGTGTCTGCAGTGGATCACTTCTGGTTCCTAGGAGGTGTGATGGTCCTCACACAAAGACATAGCTTGGAAGAAGGCCCAGCAGACACTGTAGTTTTTGTGGCAGGACAACCACAAGTACAACCTTCCACTGGAGCCACTGGTCATCATTCAGTCTGTCCTGTGCTCATCTATCACTGTAGGGTTTGGCTCATCCAGAAAACAGGACAGGTCCAAACTACAACAATAGCGTACCGCGCACGTGACGTCACCGACTCAAGAGCAACGCCCCTTTTGCCGCTTAGGTAGGACATACAGGTAGAGAACGCCCGTAGCAACCAGCTATTACACGCACAACAGAACCAGCGATATGACCGACTTTGCAGCCGTTAAACTTTCCCAAGACGATGTCCCAGGTGCACGGTTTACTAGTCGAACTGTTGAAGAACACACCAACCTTCAGCTCAAACGATGGCTTGAGTGTCGAGGGCTTAAAAAGACCGGAAAACGGGCCGAGTTGATCGAACGGTAAGCTTTTTTTTTTTTTTTTCCTGCGCGGCGGTCATGGCGTCATCGGCCGTTTTTTTGTTTGTAATCACCGTCCAGGGATCGGTATATGTTTAATGTTTGTCTTATTTGAAATGTTTTTGAGTAAGCTATCCTGGTAGCAGGGTATCA
This sequence comes from Fundulus heteroclitus, assembly GCF_011125445.2. Taxonomy (NCBI): domain Eukaryota; kingdom Metazoa; phylum Chordata; class Actinopteri; order Cyprinodontiformes; family Fundulidae; genus Fundulus; species Fundulus heteroclitus. The sequence continues at coordinate 6,767,752 of NC_046377.1, read as the reverse complement.
AGTTAGCGTCTGCTACCATGATAGCCTATATGCTATCATGGTAGCAGGCGCTCCTTTATTAACATGTCGGCCACCAAAATACTCTTACCTGTTCACTACTTGATGTCGCTGGAATTGGGTCAGGATGTTCTACGGTTGGGCCCTTTCCTCCAACAAAATGCTTGCTACATATGTAGGCCGACCGCACCGGTGTACCCAGCGCACACATTTCTCCTTGGCAGTCTTGAAGAAAACATCCTTCATATGCGGCCGATCAGCGTACCTCGAGTCGCTGTTGCACGTTCCATAGCAACAATGTTTAAAAACCATGGTCTTAGATTTGGAAAAAGCAGTCGTTTACCGAGTAAAACCTAGGCTAACGCACGTCTCTTTTACAGCGAAACAGCGGCGGACTATGCAAGCTTGCCCTACTGCGTACCACGTGATGTGACGTCATCGTGACGTTACGTTTCTAAAAATAGCTTGCTCGCGGTACACAATTAGGTCTGCAGAGAGGATCATCAGGGCTGACCTTCCCTCCATACAGGACTTGTACAGGTTTCGAGTCAGGGATAGGGCAGCTAACATCTCTGCACACATCCTTCACACAAACGGTTTGGACCTTTACCTTCAGGTCGACACTACAGAGCACTAATTACAAAAAAAACGACACCACAGAGACAGTTTCTTTCCCCAGGCTGTCAATCTGATGAACACTTACTGTAACGTATGCTGCTGGTGAACCCGTATTTCAGCCGAACACAGAGTTATGTTAAAAAAAAAAGGTTTATTGGAGATGTTCTATGCTGACAGACCAGGAGTTGCCGGCAGAACCAGACTTGACCAGATGCAGGTTAAGCACACAAGAACTGAAAACACCACAGGTATATAAAGGCTGGAGAAGAAGGTGAGCAGAGTAGGAACTGATTAGTGGCAGCAGGTGGAACTGGTCTGGGCTGATGACTGAGCTAATCTTAGGGTTCCTGTGGCTGAGTGGTGACAGAGCTGATTATAGACAAGTCTGGAAAAGTCTTAAACAAACAAAAAACCTGTATCATGACATTTACCGGTAATAGAGCAAATAAAAATACACCCAGTATGTTTCTGTTATAAATTACAGCACATAGACCATCCATCCATCCATCCATCCATCCATCCATCCATCTCCATCCATCCATCCATCCATCCATCCATCCATCCATCCATCCTAGCAGGGACATGGAGGACCAGTGTCTAACTCCAGTGATCATTGGACCTTCACGTTGCCAGTCAGTTAGCTTATTTTCCACATTATTTGTGCTTTTGTGTTAATACCATGATACTGTACTGTTTTCAGCTTAAGGTTATCATAATGTGAGAATCTGATGCAGGCTCCTTCCTTACCCCGATCCTATCAAATCAACTTCTTCTTTCAGCCATTTCTTCATTTTAACCTTCTATTTAAACGAAGGCTGAAAGGCTCAGTTTTTCGTACCGATCAAACCCTGGCAACCTCATCCATAAACACCAAAGCGGCCGCTGCGTTTTCTCTGGGGTCCCGGGGTGATGCAGCTCCCTGTAATTTACCTTCTGTCGGAGCACGTAGAGCCGGTTGCCCAGAATTCCTGCGCTGCCCACCGCAACACATGAAAGCCTCGGCCACAGCTGTTATGGATGAGGGGAAAATGAGTCCCAGATGGCAAAGTGTTTTCTGAGTGCGCATGTGTCTGTGTCTCCTGCCACATGAGAGGCTGCTTTTACTGTACAAGTGGCCTGAGTCACATCCCCAGGGTAATGTGGGGAAGACTATTGCAGGCTGGTATGGGGCATGTGGGTGTAGCCTACTTTAATGTGAAAGCATGTCTGCTGACCATAGAGCAGCTGGGTCCGTACAGGATCTGTGTTTGCTCGCTAGTATGGGAAAAACATATATGTCTTTTGTTTTTTTTCTCTATTCTTTGTAGCATCTCACCACAACCAAAGGCGGTTCGCAACATCTTGAGAAATGCGGGAATTGCTGCCATTGCTCTGCATGGTGATGCGCAATGAAAGCTCAACACCACTCAAAAGGTATTGATTAAACAAGCGCAAAGAGCATCCATCCTGCTGCTACATTATGGCTGTCAAAACACAGAGGACAGCCTCTAAATGAGGAGATACCCCTAATAACACGAGACTAATTAACTTTTCAGTCGTACATCATTCCTGATTGGCCAATTCTTTTATTCATGTGTAGCCATACATCTGGGTTCCTACAAAATGTACTTTTCCAGACAATCTAGGAGCCCTGATCTACCACAAGAGTCTCATGTGACAGAAATAATCTTTGGCATTCACAGGAATATTGGGCCTCATCCACCGGATGTTATAAATAAATCTTGATAAACTACAATAATCTAATAAAGTACACGCTCTTTCTTACAACAAGCTGCCTGCATCATCACACTGAGAAGAAGCTACTCATGGTACAAAGCTTTAAAAGGAACAGAGGGTCAGTGATGTTTTCCTTTTTCTCTGTGAGATTGTTTCGCGCGTGGGCGAATTTCTCCACTACTGTACGGTGCATGCACAAAGATAGCACACTTATGCACCCTTTCATTTGTTGCATTTGTGCAATTTTCTCTGTTCCGCAGATTGCGTTAACAGCGCTTGTTCTAAAAAAGCAGCCTTTAATTATATGCTTTTGGTAGAACATGCTCGCTATCAGCACTTATCAGAGCAACCTCACAGGAACTCTGACAGTGACGACGTAAAATATGGCTTTACCATAAAGGGATTTTGGAGATTTTGTGAAGTGGCTTTGTCTGAAGAGCAGTCAATCGTACATGCAGTCAGCATCAGTCAGGGTTATTTTAGTTAGGAGAACTTGTGAGTACTTCTTACTAGGGGTGTAACGTCGATCCACATCAATATATCGAGTAAACGATCCAACAACATTGATGGGAAATGAAAAAATATTGATCCATATCGTCAGTTTTACTTTGCACCTTCATTTAGAAATTTTTGCTCCAGATGGTTTGTATGCAGAATATTCTGTGTTGACTGTTGAGCTGACTTCACTGTTTCTTGCCACACATGTTGGCATATATAAAAGTGCATTTTGATTTGGTTGTGGGGGAGAAAAAATATTTTGGGAGAAAGCTGAGCAGGATACATTTTAAAAAGCTCATGATATTCAAAGATCTTAAAACAGCCTTTTATCACATGGTTTTTGCAAGGTTGATGGCATATAGGTTGAAGTGGTAGGAGTTCGATGAATTTAATCATAAAAGCTGTCTTTTCAGTATTTCTCCTGCCAAATATCAATCAGAGCTGATCAAGGGAACCTTTTTTCCCATTGATTGTATCTCCGACCATTTGATTCAGTTGTTGCGACACAAGAACTGGGGCTGGACCATATAGAAAAAAATAATATTGATAAAACAGAAATCATATTTATCGATTTCAATAGTTATCAACAAATTCAAAACATATATTTTTGTTGCCGCCCTGGCCATTTTTTGCTGATGCTTAGAGATCTATTTTTAGATACAGAACTGACAAACACTGAATTAAAACTTTACTCGTTGGAGGGGGCGGGGCTTGGTGACACAGCGTTCCTGAGTCTGCACTTGTGATTGGTTGGGAGAATGTAATATTAACCTACACGGCTAGAATGCAAAATCACAATACACGTCTATATATATATATATATATATATATATATATATATATATATATATATATATATATATATGTATGTATGTATGTGAGTGTATTCTTATTGAATCTTATTTTCTAGACCTTACAAGAACACATTTGTCAGCCGAAGCTACAAGTGATGGAAAAATGTTACCTATTTAAGAAATACAGTGTGTTTTAAAACATAGGATATAAAGTCTAGGCAAACCAAAGCCTAAAATTAACATTATGTTAAGTGTTTTTGAAGGTTTTGTGAATTGTTGCTTCATATGCAAAAATCCTTAGTAGAACGAAGTTCACTGAAGACTTTGTAGCCACGTGTCAGAAACAGCCGATGTTCCATTGCAATGAATCACTAAGGATTTCGTTTGTTCTACTGAAATTTACTGAAAACATGAAATGTTTTGCCACTGAATTGTTGAAATTATCCATATCAAACCGTCGGGTTTGACAAAATAAATGGAATAAAGAGCCTCTGGTGAAAAACATAATGTGCAGTTCAAAATAATGTGTTTTAAATTGCTGTCAGTGGCTGTAGCAAACAACCATGACAATGATTTTATTTCATGCTTGAGCAGCTTTTCTCACTAGAGGATACGATTTAAGGTAAATATGTGAACAACCTTGGTTTTGAAAGTCTTAATATTTGATAAGGTTAATAACAATATTTTAATATTGATAACACACTTTACAGGGACATCAGTGTCACAGTACGGGAATCCCTGCCTCTACTTGCCTTTAACACTGGGCCAGAGTTCACGCCACATGAGCTTTTCCCCTTACAACCCACAGTACACAGGTCATTTGTTTTATCTTAAAAGGATACAAAGAACACTTGTGACTATGACTTCCAACATGACAAGGATGTCAAAGGTTATTTGAGTGCTCAGAGACAGAAGTGGGGATGGCTGGGGAAGAAGGGAAATTGGTGAAACCGCAGCATGTTGCTGAAAGCCGTCTGTCAGAGTTAGGTAATAAGGTAAAAGTTCACATCTTCAACGCTAAAGCCTGGGTGAGGACTGAGAAATTCCCTTGGATAGAACAGAGGCTTACAAAGAATGTTTGGTTGATTCATTTCCTCGTGAGGGCACAGTTTTGTCACTTCTCTCTCACTTTACAACATGTTTCAAACTTTAGAGCATTCTGTACGTTCAGCTAAGCAACGCAAGCTGATATGTGTGTTTGAAGATGGCTTGAAGATTAACTTCTTGAAGTTTTCTGTAGTATTAAAGTTAAAAAGAGCATAACAGCTCCTAAATCTCCTTTTAGTTAGCAAGCAGAGGCCTCTTGGGTGTCTTTTTTTTTTTACCCCTTTGATTTAAGAGGATTTTCATTAAAGGCTGTAAATCTGTCGGTACTTAAACCTTCCTCTGTTCCATCTGTGTGAAAACGTTCTCTAGTATGTAAATGTTCCCACCATTTCCATATTTAAACGAGTAAACTGAACTTTAAGTTACCCCATGGGTGTCATACGCTCGCTGACCTTAAAAAAGGATAGCTCAGCATTTTAAAAGCTTATAAGCAGCTAATTTCTCACCTGCAGGGAATAACTTTTTTGGTGTCTTCATTTAATTGTAAAACCAGATCAGCAGGTCACAAACGCTAAGAGGGCCTTCTACCATCTCAAACCAACGGCAAGTTCCAAAACATCATGGGAGTTACGAAAATGCTTTTGTAGGAACCTTTAAAACAGAAGTTTATAAACTCCGGTTTAAAGAATGTGCATTTAGTCTAGAATACATGGATCTGATTTGACAATTCCAATTGTTTTTGATTTTGAGACAGTACTGATCTAAGTTAGGACTGAAATAATTCAAAAAGACTGACACAACACTCAAAATGAGAAACCAAAAAGGCAAGGTGTTGCTTCAGTATTTGTTGAAACTATAGGTAATGAAACCCGACTCCTATTTAAGAAGTTTCAAGGTAATATTTTCTACTTAAATGTCCAAAATATTAGAAGTATTTCCATTAAATAAAAGATTCTGGAAAGGTATTGAGCTTTGAAATGAAAAATGTGGAGGAACCCTGAGGATAATAAAAATAATAATAATAATAAAAAGAAACTCAGATTCTTCATGAAGTTTACTTTTACCTCTGAAACACTCTGACAAAACTTTACTCCCCCCCTGTCTGCACCGTGACCTGTCTGCAAGAAAGATGCCGCTTGTTCAGATCCGGGGGAATCAGGACAGTCGGGCGCCACTTTCGCGGCTTACGCGTCTAGACGCGGCCAACAGGCCAGCTTTTCTCTGCTCTATAAAACACGGGGCAGAGAAATAAAGCCGGACTTTATATTGCGCTCACACGCAGTGATGTCACACCGCTCCTGCCAAGAGACCAGCGGCTCAAAGAAGAAATAAACTTTGGACGGTTTTCCTCGTGTTGTTAATTCCTTCCTCTTCCGTTTCTGTTCTTTTTCTTCTGTCTCAATTGCTTTTTGGTTTTATCTGCACTTGTCACCCCACAGCAAACACACACTCACACAGTACACGGCTTGGAGAAAGAGGCCTCTGTTTTCCGCAGACAAAGGCGCCTCTTTCTCCGGAGAGGGCTTCCGGTTGGGGCTCACTGTGTCAAAGGGGAGAGGAAGGGCACATGACGGGCCAAGAATCTGATATGTAGCAAAGCAAGCATGCCCGTGGGTTTAAACATGCGCATCTTTACGTTTAACGGTGTTTTGACCCCGTGTGCCAGGTGTCGGAGCCTCAATATGGGGAAAGGCTTTCAATTTGGCAACGCAGTTAAGTTTCTGCAGCATATTTTCTGGAAAGTGTTGTGCGGGTGGTCCTTCTGCGGGGTGAGGGCATTGAGTTTGTCTCAGCCTAGTGTGAACCGGTTAGCTGACCCCCCCCCCCCCCCCTCCAGTTAGAATGATTGGTGGCCAGGGAACAGATTAAAGTCAAGGCTCTCTGCCTCTCCTCCCCTCCATCACACATCCATTCATGTCTTTAACTTCCAGACAGGAAGTGTGTCCTCTCTTCGGTCATTTTTCATCGCTCCCTCTTGTTTTCGTCTCTCTCTGCAGGGTTCCTACCCGTTTTACATTTCAGATTTTCCAGACTCAAAATTCAACTCCTTATTTTTGTTGAAGTTTCAATTAGCTTTTCAACACTCGAGTAGAAAACATTTACCTCGTTGAGTTTAATCAGCTGTATGTTCCACAAATGTTGAGAACAGAATGCTGACGGCGCCTTTCAATTTGTCAGTTTGATAAAGGACTATTTCACAACTTTTCTTTGGCATCTAGGCAAACTCAGGTCTAGTTCATGTTCAAATCTACAGCAATTATCAAATGTTGAATGGATTATCTTACAGGAAATGCAGATTTTGTTCATCAGTTTGTGTGTTTTTTTCCCCCCTTTATTCCATATATAAAAATGTGTGACATTTTTAGACTCGAATTTCTAAAGTTTTTCATGGGTTATTGACCTTAACGGACACTTGAGTAGAACATATTTACTTTTAACAATGCTTTTACAGTGTTTAGATTTTGTTAGCCATTTGAATCAATAATAAAGGTATAACTAATGGCCGAAGTTTGCTTCTAAATAGGTAGCGTGTTAAAGGGCCATTCAGCATTTGTTTTGGCATTTAAATGAACTTAAATCAGTACCATTACCATTCAGACTTGACTTATTCTGTTTCCAAAAGTAAAAATTTGTGACATGGTACATCTATAACAAATTGTGGGAATGAATATTAATCCATATTCAGCAAAATGGTCCTGCCATATTTTTAAACAGAGACGAAAATCTGGAGTCAAATATTTTTCCATATTGTTTTCTTATTTTCCCTAATTGTTTAGAATGACAGAAGCGAATTTCATATTTTCCTGGCTTTTGTTTCTAATCCAACTGCATTTTCTGCATTGGATGAGAAGAGCAAACCGCCCCCCTTCCATCTTCACCACTTTCTACAGAGGGGCAATAGAGAGCGTACTGACCAGCTGCATCACTGTCTGGTTTGGGGTCTGCAATGCCTCAGACTGGAAATGTGTAGAGAGAGTGGTGAGGACAGCAGAGAGAATCATCGAGACAACACTTCCCTCCATCCATGGCGCCAGTCGCAAACGCTGCATGACCAGGGCTTAAAAAATCATAAAAGAGCTCCCCATCACGAGCCGTTCACCCTGCTTCCCTTGAGCAAGAGGTTCAACAGCCTCAAATGTAGAACAACCAGATTCCTCAACAGCTTCAATCCACACATCACAAGACTGCTAAAACACTACCAATACTCCCACCATACATACAAAATTAATCTCTTTATGTGGACACTGTGAACTCTATTACACTGAGTATCTGTGCTATCTGCATAATCAAATGGTCCGTTCATTGTTTCAATAGATTCTGCGACTTGTATGGTCTTACATATACTTTCTGTACATATAAAGTGTCTTTTTTGGTTTGTTGCTAAATTCCTGACAAATGCTTCAATGTATAATGGTTTTCTTTGTCTTCTGTTTTTACTTGGAGCCGTGCAGCAAAGTTTCATTGAAATGTAGATTGTGAATGTGTAGCGGAATGACAATACAGTCTGTTTAGGTTTATTTTCAGATGAGTTTGCATTTATCTGACTAAAAAAGAAATAATCAAGGAACTGGATTAAAATTTTAGGTCTGACAATGTCGTCGCTCTTCAGTTATTCTGCACTTCCTCGGAGAGTAACCTTCTAATTTCTCCTTGCCCCTCGGCCAATCACTGAAAAGCAGTTTGTACACTCAAAACTCCTCTCGAGTCCGCTTGCTTTGACCCCTTTCTTGAGTAGAGCCGGAGAAACCAGGCTGGCCCTAAAGAAAATGCTCCTGAAACACACGCAAGTTGCCAGAGCTGAGCTGTGTGCGGCATATTCTTAAAAATAATATTTACTTGTTCGTTTGTGACCAAAATATGATTTGTGAAGTATTTGTGATTTTCAGTGGGACAGATTGCAGTGAAAACTATTCATGAAGGGCTCAAATGCATTTAAATCTTTCATATTGTGTGTGAAAATGATCTCTCTGATGGGTGACTTGGCAAGGCAAGGCAAATTTATTTATATAGCACAATTCAGTACAAGACAATACAAAGTGCTTTACATCTGACTTGTGAAATTTAGCATTTTGCTGCTGCCTCTGGACCAAGTCGTCATTGCAAATGGTTTGCAACCGATTCAACTGGTTGAACAAAGGTTAAAGAAAATAATTTCACTTTGAAATGTGTACCAAATGTATTGCACACATTAGTTATTCTAGCATGTGATAAATATCAAGCTCTCCATAATTAATATCTCATCATTAAAAGCATTTAATAGTGATAATTTACAAGCACAAGCACACACAAGAACACTTCAGTTTATTAAATGTGTAAAACATGCTTATTTTATCATGACTTCAGATTTAAGAGACATATTTACACTTGTTTCTCAATACCCGCTTGAATATTATATGAGGGCTGTTTAACAAAAGAATAAGAAATGCTACTCAAATGATTATTATTTTAGATTTTAGGATCACAGGGATCCTTTTGATGATCACACGGAGCTAAAGCCCACCCCAGTCACCACTGCTAAGCACCACCTTGTTCACACCTAGGGGAATTAGCTAATTAGAGCCCCCAATTAAGTTTTCAGGCATGATTTTGAACTGCATGAGGAAAAAACCCATCCACAGGGAGAACCTTGGACAGCTCCCATAAAAATGGAGCGTGTGCTGTCATTATTATAGATTATATTTTAAGGTTTTTGGAGGCTTCTTTCACCATGTTGCAATCTGCCTCAGGGTGAATTTGTCATGTTTGGTGTTAAGCGAAGGGCCCAGGTGCAGATAAATTGTCAACAGAGTTCTTAAATAATAGAAATAAGAAAACCTACAAATGGTGAAATCCAAGGAGAACAAGCCGCACAGAATTGGTAGACAGACGTTGGAACGGGGTGTGAGGCAGTAATAGAACAAACCAGCAATGAACAATGAGAACTAAAGACTATACACTGGCAGACAAATGGAGAGTGACAAAGGCCTACTACGCAGGTGAGTAAATCAGGAGATTATGTGAAGCAGCTAGGGCAGAAGGACCGCAGGGAAACTGAGGAAGGGAGACTAATTCACACGGGTGGAGCTGAACGAAGATACGGATACTTCTCTTCAAGGGGAAAGGATAAAGGCTGAACTGAGAGAAATAATTAGCAGTTTTTCCAATAACTGTATATGCAGGGAAGTGAAACAATTTGGATACCCTACATAACAACCCATGTGTCATTAGAACATGTATTGATATGTAATAACAAGTTTAACAATGCTGAGAAATTTAAGTACGATAAGAATTATAACCATAAAAACAGCTTAATGTCTGTGAGATCACTCCTCTGCCCGTCATTTCTATTTGCGCTGTAAGTTTGAGAAGAGAAAAAAGTTTGAATAGCTGTAAAAGAGCCTGTAGATTGGTTTTATCTGAAAACAGTACAGGTTCACAGGGACACCATGTTTCCTTCAGTTTGGATTTGGATGAATTAGCCTTTTTATCCCTTTTTAATTCTTATCCCAATTTATGTTGCTTTATTTAAACAGTCCATTAAATATTTAGCTGCCTCTCTGATTTACTGAAAGTACAGTCTTAAGTCAGCAAACCCAGTTTCATGTTCAGGGGTTAACTGCTGCTCTGAATGCGCTCTATCAGTTAATTAGTTAATTAGTCATCAGTGTGAAGACAGTGTATAATCAATTTGGACCACAACAGCTGGATATATAGCAGGGATGCTGGTGTAAAATGATAGGGCCTACACAAGGCTGAACTGTGTGTAAACAAACAGTTCATATTCCTTGAATATTTTACAGATGTTTCCAAACTACGCCACAATTTTGTTTTCTTTTTTAGAAATAAAAACCTGAAATGTTTGGGGTACATTTGCATTTAGTCACTTTTACTACGATGCCGCTAAATACAATCCTGTATAATCATTTGAATTCACATATTTAGTAAATAGAGCTAGCTAGTTGCATACACCAGTGGCTGATTGAATCTGGAACACAGACCTTTTTGGGGTGTACTCCAGACTTTTATGGAACAGTGGCAAGAATATGGCCATTGTTTAAAGAGCGCTACAATACGTCCTGCTTGACATTTACCATATCATACCATACCATACCATACCATACCATACCATACCATACCGTACGATATAATGCCATACCATACCATACCATACCATACCATACCATACCATACCATACCATACCATACCATACCCTATCCTACCTTACCATATCATACCATATCATACGATACAATACGATATGATACCATATCATGCCATACCATACCATACCATACCATACCATACCATACCATACCATACCATACCATACAATACTATACATACCATACCATATCATACCATACATACCATGCCATACAATACTATACATACCATACCAAACATATACCGTACCTTACCATACATACCATACCATACCATACCATACCATACCATACCATACCATACCATACCATACCATACCATACCATACAATACTATACATACCATACCATATCATACCATACATACCATGCCATACAATACTATACATACCATACCAAACATATACCGTACCTTACCATACATACCATACCATACCATACCATACCATATCATATCATATCATATCATACCATATCATATCATATTTATAAAGCATTAAAAAAAACGACCAACAAAGTTCTGTACATCGCTACAAACTAAAACATCCATTAAAAAAACTAAAATAAAATATAATTCATAACAACACTTAAAACAAAAAATAAAACCAATTTAAAACTTATTTTTTTACTTTTAATGGTAAAAGTAAAAAAAAAAAATGGTTTTAAGCTGTGTTTTAAAGGTAGTCAGTGAAGAATGTCTCTTATGTGCAGGGGCAGGTTATTCCACAGTTGACCTCGGTACCTCCAGGAGATGCAGTTCAGCTGACTTGAGGGGCCGAGAGGGCAAGTAGAGATGAAGAAGCTCAGAGTGGTACGGCAGGGCTAGGTCATTCACACATGAAAATAAGAATTTTAAAATTAACTCTAAAATGCACTGGAAGCCGATGGAGTGAGGCCATAAATAGGGGTAATATGTTCTGTTTTCGGTGTACCTGTTTTAAGACGCGCAGTAGTGTTTCGAACCAGCTGTAGACGAGAAGGCAAAGATTCAATCCAACATAGAGTCCATTACAGTAATCCAGGCGGAATGATATAAAAACATGGATTACTGTTTCAAGGAGTTGTCTTGACAGAAAGTATTTCAATTTTGCCAGCAGTCTTAAGTGATAAACACATCATTTTACAACTGCTCTGATCTGACCATCTAATTTAAAATCGCTGTCTAACTTAAACTTACCACAAGGAACTTAGGGAATCCAACACTGCATATCACCCTGAAATCCCCCTTTTCATCAGAAGGGACAGGGACGCTGGAAGATGAGAGGATACAGGTTTACAGGTCCTCTCCATGCGGTCCAACTGAGCTTGACCTACTTTTCAAGGAAGAATCTGCAGGAACTGTGGTCACTCGATGTACAAAGCTGGTGGAAACATACCCTGAAAAAGTTCTACAAAGTATTTACTCAAAAAGACTGAAGGCATATTTTCACATTTTTATTTATTTATTTTCTAAAACACTTTTGAAAAGTGTGTGTAATTTTGCTTCCACGTCTCAATAATGCTCTACTTGTGCAGTTCTGTCATACAAAACCCTAGTAAAATACTCTGAAGCTTGCAATTGTAACACAACTGAGCAAACAAACAGGAGAATACAAATCCTTAAAATAAACATGTTTCTACTGCCCACATGCGTGAGACACACACCCAGGTGTAGTGGACATAGGCATAAGTGTTCCTTCCTGCTTTCCCTCCACTGTTCCCCATCCATCGATCTTTGTCTAAAGCAACCCATAAATCTGCCGTCGCTGACAAAGAGGCGATTGCAGGTGGCCTACTCTGCATGAATGCAACCCAGCAAGCCTAAATGACTGGGTCTAAAATCAAGCAAATGGATGTGTAAGAAAACAACACTCAAGAGGTTGTTGCATATGTTCCACATAAACACTTAAATGGAAAAGACGCTAAAGAGCACCCCTGTATAAAGGCCCCTGCATATGTATGTAGCATTCACTGCAGGATTGGATGTTTTACCGTCGTGTGGATGTGCTGCAGGCTCATGTTGGACACTCATTTGTATGCATGCACGTAGTATGTACAAGTACACGTATCCTAGAATGTACTCTGGGCTTAAACACATGTGCACTTAAGACCTGCAATCTTTCATCATCAGACTTCCTTCACACATACATGTACAGTGTGTTCCCACAAAGTCAAATAGACAGGCAGAGAGACCTACACAGAGAGAGAGTGAAATAGAGAGAAGCCAGCAGTACATCATGTTCTTAGTACATTATGTTCTGTGCATCGGAAAGCAAAATGGAAAAAAAAAATATTTGCATTGTCTCAAAAAAAAAAAAAAAACTTTTATTGAGCTAAAATCTGTCCATACTGCTTTAAATTTGCGAAGATATTGCTGATTGGGTTTTCAGGACTGGGAAGTCCTGTTAGATTTGCCACACAGCACCCTAAACTGTTATGCTTCCTCTGAAGGAGATGACATGATCCCGCTAAAATGTGTGTGCAGCCAGAGCAGGTGAAATCGCAACAGGGATGGTTCGTTATCTTAAGGATTCTTAACATTTGTAATTTTGATGATGAAAATTGTGGAAAGATTTTGAATATGCAGGTCACCTTAGTCACAGTCACAAAGTTGGTAAATATCATTTAATACTTTAGTACATAATTTACCCCAGTCTGAAACAAAGCTAGTAATACCTCAGTTTGTGAATAGAAATGTCAGATTTTGTGATGTAATTTTTGCATTTACGTCAGCCCTTTTGAATACAGGTCTAGCTCGTTTGATTGTAAAGTCAAGTTGGGCGGGGTGGTGTGAATGTGCTATCGAACTCTTGTGCATATGGCGTACTCCATATGTGTGGATCAAAGAAGCAAACTCTGTTCTGCCTAAAAACAAAGGTGGACTAAAGTGCTTTGCAATACTATTTACCTTTGCTTCGGGTCATTGTCCTGCTGGAAGGTCAACCTCCGTCCCAGTCACTTACCCAGGCAGATTGTCACAGGTTTTGTACCTGTATATCCCTGTATTTACCACCATCCATCTTTCCCTCAGCTTGGACCGCTTTCCAGTCAAAGCTGCTGAAAAACATTCCCACAGCATGATGCTGCCACACCACCATGTTTCACAGTGAGGATGATACCAGGCTCAAAGTGAACAATCATCTGCCTCGACTGACTGGGGGTTAAAGAAGACACAGCAGAGACACAAAAACCACAGAAGCACACATTGATCCAGGAATCCTTTCTATGGTATATGGTAATAGCGGATGATCTGCCTAGCCTGGATGATGTGGTGTGAGCTCTGATATATGATGGAGCTTGATTATTAAGGGCTTTATATGTGAGAAGGAGAATTTTAAATTCTATTCTTGATTTAACAGGAAGCCAATGAAGGGAAGCTAAAATAGGACAAATATGATCCCTCTTGTTGATTATCATCAGAACTCTTGCTGCAGCATTTTGGATCAGCTGAAAACTTTGAACTGCATTTTGTGGACTTCCTGATAGTAAATATTACAAAAGTCCAGCCTTGAAGTACCAAATACATTAACTAGTTTTTCAGCATCATGGGTATGGTGTTGTGGTACCATGTGCTTTTCATATGAAGATGGTGGATGTGATGGCGCTCCAGGAGAACATCAAAGACTAACCCTTCCCTGACTTGTACTTCTCGGCAACTTTGTCCCTGACTTGTTTGGAGAGCTCCTTGGTCTTCATGGTGTAATGCCTTTTGGTGATGTTGCAGCCTTTGGGGCTTTTCAGAAAAGGTCTGTTTATGCTGACAGATGATGTGACTTTTAGGTTGCACACAGGTGGACTTCACCTCACTAATTATTCAACCTCTGACGGTACAGGGCTAATCAGCGACGCCTGATGATTCTCCAACATGGTAATGGTGTTCCTGGTGTCTATCTGGTCTATCCATCACCCCAGAATCTCCAACAAAAATTCAAATTTGGTATTCATTTCTTTTCTTTTGAACTTCTAATTTGCCTTCATTTAAACTTTCTTATTAGTTCTGAAGTACCCTTATACTTTGAAGTATAAGTACCCTTATACTTTGAAGGGGAAGCTCTATAGCTTTTGTCTTTACTGTCATGCTCTCTGCACTCCCCCCTCCTCCTTCTCTCTTTCCCTTGATCTGTCCATTTCACAATGGTCAAGGTGCATGGCAGAAGGAAATAAAGGGTTGGTGGACAAAATTATTTCAAATACCTTCAGTAAAGTGACTGCAGCTCAAAATATTTCTATTATGTAAGGCCATCATGTGTTAACACACATAGTTTGCTGAAGCAAGGCAATTTAATCAAATACTGACATTTAAACATGAAAAACAGCTGCAGATGACCCTTACCTTGCCTATTAAAGAAAGAATGAAAAAGCAGAGCAACTCACTTTTGCACTGCTGTCTTTGACCCCCTTCGGAAAAAAAACCCGCAACCCATCTGAAGCCCCTGGCTATCTTGCATGCAGTGTCACTATTTGCACATGCTTGACTGTAGATCTCCAGTGTTGTTATATGAACGGTATCCACGTGGGACGTCTCTGTTGTGCATCGCTGGGGGAAGGAACCTGCGTTGTCAGCGAGGTTGGAGGGAAGCGGTGCATTAAAGCGAGGCTAATTTGTTTGTGATTGAAAGTGAATGAAGTCGGTCTCAGGAGAGCTGTGAGCAGACACACTTATTGTAGACCTACAGTCGGGTTGGCAGAATTAGCTTTTTTTTGACAGGGGAAAAAAATACAGTGTCTTAAATGTCAATAATTCAGTGAAGGTTTCCCTCAGATATGGTTTGTCTGCAACTGTGCTGCAAGTTTTCAGAAATTTGTGAGCTGTTGGATGCTTTGGAAGAGTTTTTGTTGACAAAATTCCCTTCTTATAAGATAAAAATAGAATATACACTGCCTTGGCAGCAGAGAAAGCAGCTGCGAACAGGTTGCTGATCAAGAAGAAGTTGTTGTACAGAGCAGAAACAGGAGGTGTTCAACAAAGCGGCCGGTGTCTTGTGGCGATACCATAATCTTAACAATGTAATCCTTAACCTCAGACCCTGCACCAGGGGACTTCATGAAAATGTTTTTCTAAAGCCTCTTAATGAAAGTGTGAACACCTCTCTCATCTATCAGGCGTAGGAGAAGAATCGTTCTTTCAATAAAGGCATTAACCATTAAATGCATGACTTGTTTCACACTAAAGCGTTTTGCAAGTTAGCCGTTTTCAGTCGAGGGATGCCGTGTAAACTGTAGGTGAGAAAAGTAACAGTTTGAAGCAAATCATTTATGACTGAAAACAAGACCAGCATAAAAAAAAAATCTATTGTTGAGAAATCAAGAATCTCAGACAGGCAAGGTGATAAAAATAAAAAATTTGAAAAGCTTGAATGTAACATTGGGGAAGACTCTGGGAATAATAATAAAAAGACATTTTAATGTGTGTGTACAAATACATTTCCCATTTTAAAATGTTTTACAGAATTTTCTTACTTTTCGTGCCACATTTCTGATTAATCACAGTTTGCTTTTTTTTTAAAAAGCAAAACACGACATTCCTGGTGCCACTTTCCTGTTCCAACTTTCTGAAAACTTGTTGGCTGAAAACTTTTAGACAGATAACATCAGAGCTGCTGAAATACTTGCATACAGCGCATTGCAGAAGTATTTATTTTGTCCTGCTATAACCAGATGCTTTTATGTATTTTATGGGGATTTTATAACATAGATGTCAAGTGGAGGGCAAAGAAAGGTAAATGGTTTTGAAAGTTTTTTTTTTCCTTAAAAGTGTGACATGCCTTTGTATTCAGACATTTTTACTCTGATGCCCCTAAATAAAATGTATTGCACCTGTTGCCTTTAAAGGTTATCTAATTAGTAAACACTGGTGTATTTCTGGAAAAAAAAGCATGGTTTGTATTTAACCCCCCTGACTTGATACTTTGAAGGACCACCCTTCACTGCAGCTGCAGTTTTGCACACCTGGACATGTCTGTCCCTTCTTTGCAAAACCGCTTGAGCTAAGCCAGATTTGAATGGATTAATCCATCAAATTTCAAGACATGCAACATATTCCTACTTAGGTTTAAGTCGGGGCTTTGACTGGGCCGCTCTGACAGATGAATATGCTTTGATCCAAACCATTTCGTTTCTGCTCTGGCTGTCCAGCTGGAAGGTAAACCTTGGCCACAGTTTCAAGTGTTTTGCAGCCTCCAAATGGTTTTCTTCCAGGATGATCCTGTATTTAGCTGACTCCAGCTTCCCAAGTCATGCTGAAAGCGCATCCCCACAGCATGATACCACCATCACAAGTGTCCTTCACAGTGGGGATGGTGAGTCCTTTGAAAAACCTCTGAGGTATTCCTTGAACCGGTCTGAGGGGCATGAATACATTATACAATTCCATCCATCCATCCATTTTCCAAACCGCTTTATCCCTCATGGGGTCGCGGGGGGTGCTGGTGCCTATCTCCAGCGTTCAATGGGCGAGAGGCAGGGTACACCCTGGACAGGTCGCCAGTCTGTCGCAGCATTATACAATTATTATACAATATTATACAATATTTTATACAAGCGTATGAATAGGTGCCTGCAGAAACTGGGTGCTCTCTGCATGCAACTAATCAAATTTGCATTTACGCGCTCTGTGGATGTTAGAAGATTTCATCACCCACTCATGCCCTCTCCGTATGTCTGATTTCCATCCACTGACACACAATATTTCTTTCCTCACATGTTTGCCTTGGCTGTTGCGCTGCGTTTGCATCGCCCTGTCTACATTGCATGTTGAGGCAAGACGACTGAGTGCTGATGCAAGCAAATCTTGCTTTAGATGGAGCTATGGCAACTCGTGCCATGCGCGCACGAGGCAATAATGATGTAACATCTCGTAGTCTGCTCTTGTGGGGCTCTAAACGTCCACTCAGCTGTGCCTCAGGATCGAAATGGAAGCATTTTACTGTGACGGACCTCGTTGCTCCAGTGGCTCTGGAATGATAGCCATGATGACGACCTTTTCCTCTTGTGACTACAAGTGTGGTTAAAATATTCCAGCAAAATGTAAACAGACAGAATAATAGACACTAGGTCCCGAGAGATTAGTCGGGGCCTCGGCATTGGGTGTGGCTCACATGAACACAGACATCACATTAACCCTGCTTCTCTCTGAACCTTCTCCATTAGCAGCAACAAAGCTCTCATCACTGCCTGCCATGCTCTCTGCACTCCCCCTCCTCCTCTCTTTTCCCTTGATCTGTCTATTTCACAATGGTCAAGAGAGAAGGGCTTTTTGTCTTCTCTCTTTACATATGGCTTGAGTGCTAGAAGATCATGCACCGAGATGAAGGGGAAAAAAGAATCACATAATGCTTTGCAATCCTTGATTGGGTTGCTGTTGAATCTCTTTTGTTAGACAAATTGCCAAGATTAATGGCAAAAGGCTTTTATATACATTTTGGAATAAAAGTATCCTGTTTTATCTGATGTGTGTCTAAAGCCTTAATGCAAATTAACAGAACCCAATTTTTTGCACTTAAAGGGGTCATATCATGCAAAATTAACCTTTTTTTAGCCTTGGAATACATTTTGCTGTGTACTTGGATTCTCTACGACAGCAGACAAGTTGAGCATAGTCTGTTTGTTCAGGTGCTGTGTAGATATCTTTATATTCTTTTTAGGTAATATTTTGCAAGCTGTTCACTCCTCTCTGTTTTATATAATGTTTTTAAACAATTATGTCACAGTATTTGCTGCATAGCTGCTAAACAAAGTCATGGACTTCCAGCTCGCCAATTTTGGGAATGGGGAATGTGAGGGTAAATTAACAAGGAATTCAGACCAAAGCATTGCAGTTCCACCTTATATAGATGACCACTGATTGATTTCAATGTGAAAAAAAAATTAAGTATGATATGTCCCCTTTAAAGGTCACAAGTTCATCTTTGGAGTTTATGCTCAACGAGATCATTTGGTCACACTCTGATTACTCTGGAGCGATCAAGCTGAAGGGATTCCTCCAAGAGTAAAGTTTACAACAGTCTACGAGGTAATTTTTGGTAAAATTGCAATGTTCATAAACCCCAGTACGCTTTTGTGGAATTTTCATCAAATTTAACATGCTTTTGGTGGTATCATGGTTTGGGGTAGTCATGTAACAAAGCAATGAACGTTAGCCGATGAATCGTTGTCTCGAAAAAGATTTTAGAAAATGATTTAGCGAGCCATGACGCCGCAGATTGAACTACCAGTGTTTTAAAGGTACAATTTATTTGTCGCGGTTTTCATTGCATCGCAAGAGATTATTTTGTTGGCCAAGGAAATCTAGGTTTTCCCTAACAATCTAATAATTTGTCTCTTTACAATGTAGCTCACATTAAAAAAGAGATTGTAACTGTTGCTTCCTGCCTGTGTCATGTGACAGATTTCCGTTTGGGTCAGAGCAACACAGAGAGCAGTTATAATATTTCATGGTGATCAAAAGAAAGCTCTGTGTTTATAAAATAGGAGAGTAACTTGTTCTGTAATTTTTTTTCTGCTAACTGGAAACACATTCAGATATGTTAGGAGTCAGTTTGATAACGAGTCTTTCAGAAAGAAAACTTCTGTTGGAGAAAAAATATGTCACTGTCGGGAAGAACGGAGACTGCTGCGTCCTTCGCATCAGTGATAAGTGAGTAAATTGGAATAAAATAATAATTTATGTACAATACAGGATTTATGTAATTTCATAAAAAAACAACAAAATGTAATACAATGTAATAATGCATATTATATGGGATTTTATTATATACAAATTAAAATTTTAAATGTAAAAAAGGCATTTTTGGCTTGCGAGGGATATTTATTTCATATGATTATGTATATTTCTGTAATAAATAAATGAGACATAAAGAAAATTAAATAAATCAAATCTTACGGTTGCTGGTTTCACCTCTTAATAGGATAACATTCTTTCTCACTTTTTACAGCTTTTTACGTGTAACATTTTCACTGCCAGTGTGAAGCTGATTGTTCAACCAGCTGTCATTAACTAATCAAGTCCAAAAGGTGTGAAATTACTTTTTTCACCACCATTTAATCCACCAAGACCCGAGGCCTGCAGCAGGTCTTAATAGGTTAAACATGACCAATCATACAAGTCGCCTTTTGTCTTTCTCTCAGGACTCTTTCTGTGTTTTTCTTTTTTCTTTTTTTTTTTACAGCGAGCAAAGGTTATCTCTCTCCAACGCTAATGCAGGACTGTGAAAAAAATATTAACCCCCCTCTCAGATTTCTTCTGTTTTTGGCTTTTTCGTCACACTTAAATGTTTCAGATAATTAATACATTTTAATCTGAGATAGATCTATAACCTCAGTAAATAAAAAGTAGGGCATCTAATCAATTTATTTTCACTTATTAAAGGATCAAACTATACAAACAAACCTGGCTCTCAAGGAAAAAAAATAGAGAATTCCCCCTAAACTTAATAACGGATCATGTATAAGTTCTCTACAGTTCCATATTTTCTCAATTTATAGATAAAGGCTCCCACTGTGGGTCTTTGTTGTCCTAAAGCCTTAGAAAAGGTTTTATAAACCTGTCCAGACTGATAGATGTCAGTGATTTTGTTTCTCCTTTTTTCTTTCATTTCTTTACATGGGGGCAATGTTGTTTGCTTTTTGAGATCTTTTAGCCTACTTCAAGTTATCAGGCAAGCATTGTTTAAGAAACTGATCCTGGGAAAAACTGTAGTTAATCACAGTCAATTCATAATTTAATAGTGGAAGGTGCTTAGTTTTTCATAGAACGCTAAGGCGCTTTTCCCCATCATAGAATAAAAACTGAATTTAAAAACTGCCCTTGTTTTCATACAGGTTATCTTTGTGAGATATTTAAAATGCTCTGATGATCCGGAACATTTAAGTGTGACAAGGAAAAGCTAAATCAGAACCAGAATCAGAATCAGAATCAGACATACTTTAATAATCACAGAGGGAAATTACTTTTGTTACACGCTCCAGATATTTAGATATACAAACATTTATACATATATATATATATATATATATATATATATATATATATATATATATATATATATATATATATATATATATACACACATATATACATATATATATATATATACATATATACATATATATATATATATATATACATATATACATATATACACAAATATATACACACATATATATATATATATATATATATATATATATATATATATATATATATATATATATATATATATATATATACACACACACACACACACACACACACACACACACGTATATATATATGCCATCCATGCATTAATCACGTCTCCTGTCGCAAGACTGTTTCCAATTTTTCTTCTTATAATGGCAAATTGAACCTGAACACTGGATCGCCATCTGGCATATGAGGACTATCTGCATATTCTGTTTCCCCTTAAATAAACAAGAATGCAATATTCTCAATACAGCATGCAATTGTGTGAAAGCATGCACTAACATGTCCGCTTTCTTACAGTATGGCAACATGATGCAATATTTGCAGTTTAATATATATATAAAAAAAACAGCAACACAACAACACTTATTGCCACATAGTCAGCTTGGAGCAAGATTTATAGCCCTTATGCCCCAGTGTAGACCCACTATATAATTTTAATATCAGACCAATAAAATGGCCCTGTGCAATAACATGAGGGATGCTTAATCATAAAGTCCCTCACTATTAAAGCCCATTAGCAAACACATGATATTATAAGGCGACAGATGCAAGCAGGATCCAATAAAACTAGCAGCCAGGTATCACACTGATTAGGCTTGATTAAAGCAATCTAAGAAAAGGGGTTAAAGGAATACAAAATATCTACATGAAAGCTAAGAGACATGAATAAGTTAGGAATTTGAACACCAGGACTCAACAGGAGCTGAAGCTGGCCATGTAAGAGTGTGCATAATGCGAATAAATGTGACTGACATATATGCAAACATGGAAACAGACGGTGAAAGCCACATGGTTCCATTCCTCTCCGAGAGCTTATTTGAGAACCAGACGAAGGTGCTGCTGCTTTTTGTATCACAGTGAAAAAAAAACAAAAAAACTCGTCCCCTACAGCAACTTGGACAGCGCCCACGACTTGGCCTTCAGGATACATCTTTGTAACGACAGGTAAAAATATGTTTTGTGTTTGCTATGTTTACTGATAAGTCAGACTGGAGGGCTCTTGAAATGCGATGGTAAAGTTTTACAGAAATGTGTTTATTGGAAACTCGTGACATCAGTATTTCTCATTCTTCTGAATAACAACAGGAACTAAAAAAAGGTATAAAATCGCCCCAGACGCGATCTGCTTTGTATTATAATCTGGTCAACTCTGGTCAAAGCACTATTTTGTTTTATTTTTCAACTTGTATTTGAATATATCTTCTTTTTGCTGCTGTCTTTGCTTCACTTTCATTTCAGTCTTTTCTAATCAATAAATCTGACTCTTTGTTTTCGCACCTGTCTACCCGCCCGTGACAGCTTCCTTCCTTCTGTCTCCTCTACGTTTCTCTTTAGAGAGCAGAACGTCCTTACAGAAAAGCATTATTGGTGCTCTGTCCATCTCAACCTGTCTGTCTGCAGGGCGAGCAGCTGGTGATAGCACTTAATGCACTATTGATCCTTCTCAGCCCACAACACATCTCCTGATGTGCATTGCACTCAGATGAAACCTATAGGAATAGTGCATCCTGTGCGCTTTGGACATGTTATGAAATGTTTAATTCACACCTGTACATACCGTCCCAGTGGTCGAACAGTGACCAATAGTATCGGCTTTATCCTGTTTGGGGTTGAGTCTGGATCAGGACTGGAGTCTGTTTCAGCAGCGAGTGGTCAGGAGGCCAATCCAGATTTGCCAAAAGACACAGAACATGACAAAGTATGTTTACATATGCATATGGGAAAATATGTAAACTCTCCACAGGAGAGGTTCCAACACACATTTGAACCAAAGTTCGAATCCTTGCAAATGTTAAGATGTCTTCATAATCTACTGTTTGATCGTTAGTTCCTATCCACTCTCATATCTACTGAAAAGACAAATTTAGCTGCTTGGAAATATTTCCAGGCATATTGCAAAAACTATGGCACTGTTATTTCTATTAAAGCTGCAATAGGTAATTTTTGTTTAAATCAAAATTTGTACATATTTGTTAAAGCCGTCACTATGTCCTGACAGTAAAATATGAGACATAATCTGTAAAAAAAAAATTAAAATAAAAAAGATAAACTCCTCTGGCTCCCACTAGTGGTCCTACTGCCATTTGCTGACATATACCGCTCCCGGTCAGAAACAACCAATCAGAGCCACGGAAGTCGATCTCACTCGTGGACGTGCTGTACTCCCTTGCACAGCGCGTGCCGTCGTTCAAGCGCGCTGGTGTCATGCAGCTGTGCTACTGGTGGAGAAACAACCTAATGTCATAGGAAAACTGCCAATTTATCGAGTGGCTCCTGCTCAGGAAACAAAGACAGGTAAACAGAAGAAGACCAATGACGACAAGCAAGGTAAAAATAATTCATTAGACTGAGCCCAAAATGAAACCACAGTAACCATCTGAGCAGCAAAGCAGGCTCTGCTGTGGGGGAGGAGCTGAGGTGGAGCGCTGTCAGGGGGAGCGACACATGAGGCGTGTCCACAATTTTCTCAACACTTCCTAATGGAGCTTTATTACATCTAAATGAAAATGGTTTAATCACAATCTTTGGCCAAGAGACACAAGCAGATAGGGCAAGAAACAATGTAATTCCCCTGCCATGCCACTAGTAGGAGGTTCTTTCTTTGAAACTCAACAACATGCACATGCATACAAATACTGCCCTAAACGGAACGCTAACAGACAGGAGATGTTACATCACATCACATCATAGTTTCTGTATCAATACTGAAGTTGTGCAAGCACAACCCAACAAACTACGACCACTTTTGTACATGCTTGTAAATACTAGGGCTGTGAGGCTTTAATTTTGGTGGAGACCGACTCCAGTGACAGGAAGGAGCATCTTGATGTCTGTGGCTCATGAACATAGCTGTATTGTGTGAATAAAGAGTGGAGGCTGGAACATGCAGGTAATAAGTAGAGCAGCAGCTACATCAGTCTTCCTCGTTGTGTAAATTGCCCAGAAGACATCAGGAAGCAGGAAGAAAGTAAGACCTTTGCAGAAATCTAACACATTTAGGACTACATATTAAATTGGGATGACTTGGAAATGTAATGGGTATCAGCTGTTCATAAGATCATAAAACAAATTTACTCAGGGAACATATGGTTAAAAAAGTTAGATTTGGACCACCTTCGCCTGCAGAATGAATGTAGCCTAACTGAAGAAGAACTAGTTTATAATTACAGTTGGCCAGCCGGTTTAAATAAAAGCAATTAGATCATGATATACATTTTTTGATACAAATCTTCACGTTAATACTATTTTCACTCCAGTTATTTATCCTGCCTAATATTAGCTGTACCAAGAAGGGTTACTCCAAAAATCGCAGTGGATCAATAGGGAGGATGAGTAGTTTCCGCTGCTTCTACTGCTTGAATAAGGGTTATCCTTATATGCACGGACACGCAAACACAAGTGTTTGATTGTGAGGTGTATGTTTATTTGCATGTCTATTTTAGGTGTTTGTACTATGACGCTGTCTGCCGCTCTCCGGTGATGAGGGAGAGCAGGAAAAAGCAGCCGAACGTGCTCTGTAGATGTTTGCGTTGCAGCGTCCGTGCATTCCAGCAGTCGTCCTGGAACGCTTGAACACACAAAGCGGTTCCTAAACATGTAAAACAGCGTTGACATGTTCCGTGCCCACACATGAAGTCAACCCTGGCTGCAACACATGGAGTACTATTTGATTCGTTTTTCACTGTAAAGTCAAGTACGTTAGCCTTCGATTAACTGCTTGCTTGGCTAGATAACGATTCAAGACAATTACCCAGGGTTGGCTCAATAGCTTTGAACGAAAAACAATAAAGTCAAACATGGTGAAAATTTTGGATTTTAAAGATATGTGTTGATTCTGGATTGACTTCAGCAAAAAGCTTTATCTTCTGTCATACGGTCCTTATCAATGTCATCCTGTTCATCATAGAGTGCTGTGAGAAAAGTATTTGCTCCCGTAAAAGTCACTTTTAATTGTTTGCTGCAGTTAGATCTTTAAGGTCATCAGAAAAAACATTTTTATACCAGACAAAGGTAACCCGAATGAAGACAGAAATATTGTTTTAAACAAATGATTTAATTTCTTAAAGATTAAAAAAGCAAACCAGATCAATTTATATACATTAATACTAATTACCCGCATTTTTTCTGTTTGATTTCATTCATTATTGCCAGACCCGTAGAATCACAGAAATACAACCTATTGCACAACACAAAGCAAATTAAAAGTTCTCCACAGCAAATGGTCACGCTCCATTCAAAAGAAATTCAAGACCAGAAGGCTTTGGGACTCCATGGAATGACAACGATAGTAATTATCCGTAATCGGAGAACACAAGGACAAGTGGTGAACTTTTCCAGGACGTTACGAAAGAGCTAAGAACAGCAGTTAAAGCATTGCAGACCTCACTTAAAGGTTGTTCCTCAACAAGAAAGATACTGAGGAAAGCTTACATCCAGCTTAGAGAGTTCCAAGGCAAACACCGGTGCTGATCAAAATGAACGCATTCGGCGAACGCAAACCTTTTGGAAGTGTGCATTCAGTTACGTCTGACATAAAACTAACAAGTTTTAGGAAACAAAACATCATTCTGGTTCAGTCAAGCTGTTTTGCTCCCTCAGGACATGGGTGGTCGTTCCTGACTCTAGTAGAAAATCCCAAAGGAGAATGTCCAGCAATCCGTTCAGCTCATATGCACTTTAGCTATGCATCAGGACAATGAAACAAACACAAAAAAACTTCCATGTTGCTAAATTTGAAGAACCGAGCAAAGAATTGAAAGCAAAATTTCCTCCACAAAAATGTAAAACTGTTGCAAATGCTTAATGGCATTTGTTGACCGGTGTGGGAGTACATCCAGTTAAAAGTTTAATATTTTTCTCACTGGTCCAGGTTTATTTAGATCGCTTTTTTTCTTTAATACACAAAATCAACATTAAAAAGTGTTAAATAAATAATTTGATTTTAAAGAATCGGCTTGTATTTTTTTTTGGAGGTTTAAGATATGGTTTTGTTGTGAAAACTTTCTACTACTACTTAGGGGACTATGATTGATAAGAACTTTACTTAATGTCACTTTAAAAAAAATCTGAACTAACCACTGCTACCAAACCCCAAGTTATTCTTAACCCTTTCAGATTTAGATAACAGATTATTTTCATTCAAACAAAATGTTTCTAATTTGACTATCACTTCTGGAAAAAGTGTTCTTATCTATATTTTATCAAGTAAAAACCTATAGAAAATGTGAGCATTTATAAAAATAATAATAAATATAAAAATCATTATCGGTATATCTGTGATCAAGACCTTCTATAATCACATATTAGCTTTTTCATTTTTGCTGATTTATCTTTTCCAATTAGCTCCAAGTCTTGGAAGCTCTTCTTGCCATCACCCTAATCATCCCCTTCCTCCTCCCAATTGTCCATCAGATTCAAGCTTAGACTCTGGCCTGGCCACTCCAACACAATATTATTTCTAGTTAAAAGGAAGATGTTGATAAAATTAGAAGACTAATTTAAGCTTAGACTTAGACTAATTTTGGGCTCAACTGAAAGTGTAACCAAAACAAAATCAGCAATGCGTCATGCGTCTGTGAATCCTCTTTCCTTGTTGTTGCTGCTTTAAAAGATGAATTCAAAATTGCTTTTGGTTTTATGCACGCGTGGTCATGTTGGATTCTATACTGGATTAGCTGTTGATTCGCACTCCAGTTGCTGTTTATTTGTACTTTCTGGGTACTTACAGGAACTCTATGCTTGCATTTCATAATATGCCAGTAAAAAAGTTGTGCTTCTGTTCCAGCGCAATATATTTGCCATCCAGTAAAAGTTGACCTTAGCTTGTTTGTTTGCCCACATGTGCGTGGGTTGAGGTGACTGTGCTACTGACCTGTGGGAGACTGAATGTCGGGAGCTTCTGCCCTCCCCTGGGAGACCCACTGTTGTTAGGGTGACCCTCACCTCCTCTGCCCTTTTATCTAACGCCACGTTGCTACTGCTTTTATTTCTTTTTGCCTCCCCCCCCCCTTTAACGTGTTTTCTGAACAACTAAACCAAATGTTTTTCCCCTTTTTTTCCTCTGTTTTTGACTTGATCTCTTTTCTCCTTCCCTTTAATGAGGACGGGCTCTGATAAACTTTGGCCTCCTCTCTTTCATCTCCCGCAATCACCAAACAAAAGAAGCAACAGACAAACATTACTGGGCTGATAGGGAGCCAGATCGAATCTTTTGGCCCATAACTGTTTATTCAGGTGCTGCCAGAATGATCTCATCAGTCCAACACACACAATGTATGCATACATCAACAACACGCAGTTACGGGAATTGGTTTGATAAAAATCTGCTGGGTCACTTTTCACTTCTGTTCCACGTAAACACCCATGTAATCCCATTATATGTAGTCTGTTACATGACTACTCTTAAAAAAAGAAAAAAAAAAAAAAAACCTACATAAAAAACAAACGAATGCCGCCCATAGGCACAACAGTGTTTTTTTGACAACACACAGCTCCATTGTTATAAGACACAAGCTGCTGTGAACTCTGTGAACCAGAAAAAACAACTGGCTCCTACTTCCTGCCAGCTTAGCCTGTAGTGAGGGAGGCGGATATAACTACTACTGCTCCCCGCCCTCCTGCTCTCACTTCCACAGACAGAGAGCGTCAGGGTGGCATGCCCCACCGTCTTCTTGCCATCCTGTTTTGTAGCCTGAGCTTATTTTGGTCATGTGCCGGATCCATACAGGAAGGGAAACTCTCGTTCTGTGAGTGTGTTTGGAAAATTAGATTTGGGGACTGCTGCAGCATAGGACCAAGGATACTGTGATTTTTTTTACGTAATACTGCTTATTATACGCTAAGGCCGTACTGCGGGCCCACCGATTTTTAGTGTTTATATATATATATATATATATATATATATATATATATATATATATATATATATATATACTGCTCAAAAATAAATAGAGGGAACCCTTAAAAAACACATCCTAGATCTGAATGAATGAAATATTCTTATTAAATACTTTGTTCCTTACATAGTTGAATGTGCTGACAACAGAATCACACATAAATTATCAATGGAAATCAAGTTTATTAACCCATGGAGTGAGCTACATTCCCCTTTTTTCCCCACAGGAAACTGTCTTGAGTAAAGTCCCCATAAATTAACATCAGCCACTCTTCTTTGATTCTCGTCCTTCGGGAGTGAGTGGAACCTCCATGCATTTTAGACCACCCTCGGACACATCAGCTCTCCTTTTTAGTAACCGCTGTGAAGTGGGTTTGAGGTTGACTATGGGATATTTTGGCGCTCCGCGGCTTCTGCGGTGACTGCCTCCTGTTCAAGCCGATACAGGGAGGCTGATCTGGAGCTGCTGTCTGCTAAATGGAACATGCTGTATGAAGTTATTAGCACTTGAGCACTTGTCAGTGATACCGACAGTAACATTTGGAAAAGCACCGCAGGGAACATTGATGGCACCATTTCTGTCCACCCACTACACTGCAGACTTCTTCATAAACAATAAACAACAATAAACTGGACTGGAGTCACAACACTGATGTCCTACCTGCGGAGGAAGCTAGAGTCTTTTGGAGTGCAAGGGGCTCTCCTGAAGACCTTCTTTAACTCTGCGGTGCCATCAGCCATCTTCAATGTTGTGATTTGTTGAAGCAGCAGCTTAGCTCTTGCTGAGAGGAAGTGGCTAGATAAGCTCATTAATAGGGCCAGCTCTGTCATAGGATGCCCCTAGGACCCAGTGCAGGTGGTTGAAGGCAAAAGGACTGTAAGGAAAATCACATCACTGATGGACAATGTCTCCCAATTCATGCATGGAGCTGTTGCAGAGCTGGAGAGCTCTTTCAGTGACAGACTGCTGCACCCCAGATGCTCAAAGGAGCGCTTCAGCAGGTCCTTCATCCCAGCTGCGGTTAGACTCCATGATCTTTGCTGCTCACAACATACTCAATAACTGTTTACAGCATCCTAATGGTTTCACGGGTTCTTGATCTGATCAAGAATCATTTACACTGTTTTTCAGATGCCAGTGTCCATTTGGACACGCTTTAACTGCTCTGAGGTGTTTGCTTGTACACTCATACTACATATTGCATAGTTTTATCACGTCGTTGTGTAAATTGGCTGCTGTCTTTTCTCTATTTAACTCGAATATCGCATTTCTTTTTTATGTGAGGTATGCTTTTTCACTCGAATACGCCCTATTATAGTCATGATCTTGGCACTAGTGCTGATTCTCTACCTCACACACCTGTGCAGCTCCGCCCTGCATCTCATCTCACTATATTACCAGCCCTCAGACCAATCCAGCGTTTCTGTCTGTCTGCCTGCCTGCCTGCCTGTGATCTGACCCGCGTCTGTCTCCTGATTCTGCCCTCGGATTCTGATTTGGACTGTCTTTGGATTTGACTCTGGATCTGTTCTCGGATTACGGACTCTGGTTTATCCCATCCGTCATCCTGCCTGCCTCTGTCATCACGGTTCTGACCCGTTGCCTGCCTGTTGAAGATTTCCCTGCTACCTGCAGTAGTTTATCATCAATGAACAGGTTTTAAACGCTATCTGCTTTGTTTGGCTAAATTCTGGGTCCTCTGATTCGGGTCCTTACAATTATCAATTAAAAACTGCACAATCTTTCTTCCCTTTCTCATAAGGTCATTCTCTTTTGCTTCATTACTTAGTTTCAAATTAGCTTTTTTATTCATAGTACGTAATCTGCTGTGTAACACTAAATATGTTTTTGCAGCCGGTGCTGCTGGGGCTCCTCCCAACTCCCAAACACATGTGGCCCAGTCCTCTCACAGCAGTCCCTGTCAGCTTCACTGAAAACTCCCTGCAGTGAAGCAGCACCATTAACAACCAAAAAAAAAAAAAAAAAAAAATCAAAAATTGTTGAAAATAGTAGGAATCTCTTTGCACACACAAAACACATTTCAGAGCAGACAACACCCCCCCCCCCCCATATATCCTACAGCTAATATTTAAGAAATCACCAAAGTATCATTAACTAAAATGAGTTTAGTTCTTTTTTTCAATTGGTTAATTATGAAAGATGTATCCATATGAGTAAAACTTCAGGCCTATTCCTCTGCCAAAGGGCTACAGTGGTGTTTGTATTTAAGTGAGATGACTAAGAGAAACACACTGAAACCCTTCTGTCTTTTACCATGACTCAGCACTTGGTCAATATTGAGAATGATTCATTCACAGAGCAACACAGTTTGTTTTTGTTTGATGCCCTTCCTACTGAGCTCTGCTGACTCATGGCGCTTAATTAGCAGTGAGAGCTCTGAATAGACTGAAGATTTTATGTAAGAAGTGCACCACGTTCTCAGCCTGGTGTTTGTCACAAGCCCAGGTCGCAGACTAGAAGGTCCCTTCCCTGTTTGTTAAGGCTAAGCAGTTTTGTCAGAAATACAATTCTTGGTGCCCTCCTAAATGTGGTCACACCTGGTATGTGTACTTTAGAACATCATTGGGCATTGAATACAATACAAAGACTTGAGGTGTAAAATAAAAAATGGGTCAGTACAGTTCTTTGGCAGGTAATATTCGGCATTTTTGAAATAGTTTTCAACCGCATCTTGTTTAACAAGGTTTATGAAGGAGACTAAACATCCAATTATCTATTATACTGTTATAATGGTTCTTTGCCTTGATTCTCAGAAATCCTTACATCCCCCGCTTCATGGATTGATCTTCACCAGAGGTTTTCCCGCATGATAGCAAGTTCTCATACTTTCACTACCCAACTACCCTAAAGTAATTCAACAATGAAATACTAAAAATGTGTGTATTAATAGTGACATTTATATATGTGGGAAAACCTTGGCATTCTAATACTAAGGTGGTCCTAATATCAGTAAAATTACTAGAAATGTCCTCTTTTTGTGTTTTCAAAATAAAATAAAGGTTTAATTGATTTCTATATTTACGCCAAAAAGTCCAATCAATGTAAATGACCAATTTGAGGTCCGAGTCGGTCTACGCATTTAGTTTGTGCTAGAGATAGTCAAGTGCAGTCCAGAATCCTTAAAACAACTTTGAAATACCTCTTTAATTTAGACCTGAAAGGAAACTGCAAATCAGACACTAGCATTGTTAGCCACTAATTTAACATTTAGCTGCTTCCTTTGAGTCTCAAACTACAGGGGGGCAAGTTCAAAGCATATGTCTTCATATTTGGCTTCAGATAGTTTAGACTCATTTCATCAGATGAAGTCACCTGCTGAGAGCAGCTAAATGAAACTTTGGAAGACAAACTTTATTTTGACCTAAAACATTGCACTTTTTTAATAAGATTTTGATAAGCCCCTCAATAATGTTGGTAAAGAACCCATAAGCCATATTTTCTGGCAAATATTTGGCCTAGTATAGTGTCAGGCATTTTTAGGTTGTCCTTGAATGGTGCCTCCATTTTATAGACGAATATCATAATCACTTCTCCTTAAGGCTTCAAATGAAGGCTCAAGAGGACTCAAGAGGACCTCATCTGGGGATAGGGGTAACAGTTGTTTGGATTTAACCTAATGGGCTTGTAAATGATTACCACACCTAAACATTGTTTAGGCATTGTCTACCAAGGATGCCCAGGCTCCAGAGCTGAATTTGAGATATATTTATTGAGGGGAATATACTGGTGTGATCCATTCAGGTTTAGTTGATCCATGGTTGGGCAGTCCACAGACATCATATACGTAGACGCCCCATTGTACGCTGCCGGCCGCTGGGCCGACGTGCCTACAGGGCGGCCATCTTGGGTCAGACCACAGATCAGACATCTGCTGTCAAAATGAATAGGAGGCAGCTCAGATCTCATTTTAATCATATGTTCACAACGCTCGTGACATTTCAGACAGATTACATATATTTATTCAGAATCAAAACTATTTAAATTGAAGTCAAACTGGATGAAAAATGTACATGCACTTACATATTTTGCAGTTATATATTAATCTAATATACACACAATTTATACACACATAAATTTCTCTCTCTTTCTTCCTGTATATATATATATATATATATATATATATATATATATATATATATATATATATATATATATATATATATACTGTATGTATAGGCTATATACACAGACACCGATCTACAGACAACAGCACTGATCTACATAGGAGCAAAACTATATACAGACAAGTGAGAGCAGAGGTGCTCATAACAGCATTTAAAAATTATATATTACAAACCGCAATCTGGGGGGAAATAAATCAACAAAAAACCTAACGCATCTAAGAATCAAATACATTACAAAATCATAGCAAAAACTGTATAATATCCCCCCCACCACAAATCATGTCTATCCAGTAATTTAGGACCATTTTGTTTGTTTTTGGTGTTTAATGTACTTTTCTCTACTTCCATCCCTGCTACCCATTAGCACATAATGTGTTTATGCCAGAAAAACTGTGACTGTAAAGCATGAGGAATATCTATTATAAAATCTTACATATGGAAGGTAATTCCCCAGGATCTGGTTTCTAGTAGGCCTATCCTTTTATATGCGCACCCATAAGCGGAGTAAAAGTCGGGCTTCCTGGGACGTAGCTCTGGAAGTTTGCTTACTTTCAATACAAAATCGAAATTATATATTAAGTTAGACAATAATTTAATTCAATCAATTGGTCCCATGTAGCCCTTAAAGGGGTGACGTTTCAGTCAGTTGATTTATCTGGAAATCGGGTGAGAATTCACCGGATTCAGAGTGTCTGAAAACATAAAGTACATTTTTCTGAATTGACTTGTATTCTCTCTGAGCGCAGCTAGGTCTGACCTAAGATGGCCGCTCTGTCGGCACGCCTCTCACCCGAGGACGCGGCGTCTACGTATTCATGTCTGTGGGGCAGTCAGTGGTGTGCTGACATCATGCCATGCTCCATTTCCTGTTTTCCCCAGAGCCTTGATCAGTTCAGGCAAGTGGGATACTACTGTACTTTCATGCTGGAGGGCTGATCTTCTTTATAAAAGCATAATACAATGTAGGAAAAGAATCTAGACACACACAAACCAATCTATCTTTAAACAAGTGAGTGTTAGTCCTTCTCTGACAATGGATAGGAAAGTAAATGGACAGGGTCCAATGTCCTAACACAAAGAGAAGCAATAGTCCAATAACTCGCTTGATGTCCGCAGTGACTGAACAAGAGTTTGTTGTTAACTTCTTGTAAGTGTTTATGCAAGACCTGGCTGTCAACTTGTATATTCCAGTGGAACCTTCTGGAGTACTCGCCATTATTTTTAGGAAGCGGGAGGGTCAGAGGGCCGCTGAGGTCAGCTTAGAGTTCAGCGCACACACACACACCCACCAACCCACATAAACACAGGCCCCCTCAAAGCTTGCTCACCTTGTCATGCACTTGACATGTTTTCCTCTCCGTTTGGCTTTTCCGACAAACCCCTTTGGCTGCAAACACAAATATAGACTTGCCCCAAAACCGAGGGCTGAGTGAACAGTAAATGGGTTAAACATTTCCCGTTGTTGTTACATCCAAAATTTCCCTGGTTATGCAAGAGAAAAATTAAGACACACGTAAATGAAGCACACAGCGATGTTCCAGGGTCTTTGGCTTGCCTTGGAGAGGCGCCCTGCTGATCGTAATCAGCTATTTTTCTCATTTTTTTTCGGCCTATGCCGTCAGCACCGTTCATGTCAGATTATTCAAGGTAAATGAAGGCAACACGGCTCCGACGTCTCCGGGTGGCCTTGAGGTTTAACTTTAGCAGCTCTTGTGAAGGAGGGATTCATCTGGACTTAATGAACTGTAAACGTTTAATTTTGTAAACCTAAACTTTGAGTTAAAAGTGTGACTACAGACCAGGGGACACTGGTCTGTAGTCACACACTATGTCTGTAGACATTTTTTTTTTTATAAATATGACAAAGGCCCATCTTGCACAGCCACTATTTATTTCTGCAAAATAAGAAAGACAAGCTATTCAAGTAGGGTGGATGTGTTGGTTTTCATCATCATGACCGTATCTACTGTCAAAGCAAAAATTTAAAAGTTTAAATTAAATTGAATTATGATAAACAAACTGATTTGTTTGATTTTGTTATAACTTGAGTTAGCGTTGACTTTTATTTGTACGAGTATGATTATTTTCAGTTATATTTAAAATTACATCTCTTATTGAGTAAAAAAAAAAGAAAAAAGAAAGAAGCAAAAAAAACAAAAAAAAAAACAAGAAACAACAACACCGGAAGCAATGGCAGTGAGCCATCGACTGGGATTGAGGTCAGAGTTATCAGATCTCAACATAGAGGCACATCAGTCAAACATTAGTGGTGCTAGCAAAAACACATCAACTGAAGTTGAAGTTGACCACCAAGAAAAAGAAGAAAATCCATCTATTAGATTCAGTCTTAGGGTAGTGCCACAGATATGGCAGATAAAGAACACCACGAGTTGCCAGGAGTGGAGAAAGAAAAAAAAAAGAAAAAAAGATTCTTGTTTTTGTATTAAAAAAACTAGTAATTGTGGATTTCCTGTGTGACTCCAACAAGAACATAAGATGCTCATTTTCAAATGTGGGTTTGAGCAGACATGTTGTGCCCTTTTCATGAGTTGGCAAAGTTCCTAAATTCCTAATGACCTCTGATATACATCACACCTTGTCATGCACTTGACATGTTTTCCTCCTCTTTGACTCTACGGCAACCCCGCCGGTTGCAAATGCAAACATAGACTTGCACAAACCCAAGGACACGGCAGACAGTAAATGGGGTAAACATTTCCCGGTGTTGTTATAGCCAAAATTTCCTGAGTTACGCAAGAGCAAAATTCAGACGCATGTGGGTATTTATCTGTGGAATTATTTGCTAAAGAACAAGAACAGCTGTTTGAGCTAAGATGTATGTAATATGTATTTATTGAGCAAAAGATGACCATAAATACATGTGCGGTGCATGTTAGTGATAAAGTATGCTCATTATCAGGCATTAAGAAGCTACAATCACAGCTCAGCACTGATCCCATAATACAAATGCGCAAAATGTGCAATGTCAGTAGACGCAATCTGGAGGTGTCCGATTGCTTCAAAATGACTCATAAAAGCACGGGAACAGCAAACATAAAGGGAACACTTGTGTCCACAAATAGCACACTCGCTGGATCTGTGAGTACAGTTTTAGGCTTACAGTGAAGGTGTTCCTGATAGAAAGCCTGATTTTTTTCTCATTTTAGCACGAACATTCACATTTCTATTAAAGTGGCTCGGAGTGAATGCAGCGTGTGAAAAAATAGCCTCTTTTGTAGGAGCGTCCTTGTGGGAGATTCTGACTCAGTGCCGGTGAAGCTGTACGTAGCTGTTGCAGTACTTGAAAAGAGTCAGCTTAATGTGCAAACATGCGCAAGAGATGTCAATAAAATGAGATGCAAAACTAATAACGTGAATCCAATGGGGGGGTTTCTTTCCGTTTTTGCTCGGAAAGAAACCCTCCTGGAAGAGAGCCAGGACCAAAGCCACAAGAGGTCCTGTTTGTAGATTGTCAAAAATATATGGAGGATGCAGCAAAAATGTGAAGAAGTTATCTCACTAGTAACACGTGGTGGTGGCAGCATCATGATGCCTTATTAGGGACAGGGGATCTGTTCAGAGCGGATGTGAAGAAGAATGCTAAACTTGGGACATTTCTGAAAGAAAGATTTATCTATAGCCATATGACCGGACGGTCCAATCAAAGTCCAGATCTAAATCCATTGGATATCTATGGTAATACACAGAATTGGTTGTTCACAGACAACCTATCCAACCTTTTTACAAAGAAGAGCGAGAAAAGAAAGTAGTCTCTAGATGAGCTAAAGCTGGTAGAGACATGCTCCAAAAGAGGTGTGCACGTTCAAGTTAATGTATGCATGAATAGCGCTTAGTTTTTAAAAAACAATCCAGGTTTTTACATGTTGAACTAGTTCAAATTGGAGCTGTGAATTTACTTCAAAATGTTCAAGTGGTGGAATTAAAGGGGACATAATATGCAAAATCCCCTTTTTTAACCCCTAAATCATTTTTTTTTGTGTACCTGGAGTCTCTAGGAGTGAAGAAATTTTGAATGTAGTCTTTCCAGGTGCTGTGGAGATATCTTTAGCTTCTGTTTGGCTCATATTTTTTAAACAATTAAAATTTCTGTATAGTCTATTATGTTTTTAGAACCATATTTCGAAGTATTTGCTGCAGAACTGCTAAACAAGGTCATTGACTTTATTAATTTTGCGAATCTGCAACTTTTATTTCTCGGAGCGATTTTGTAGTCCAAGGTGAAGGATTCTTTTCACCGTCCCCCAGTAACTGCTGAAATGTGGGTGCAGTGGAACGCTCTGTGACCTGCGGGGGAGATGGGTGGGGTTCTGAAGTGCCTCCTTTAGATTTAAAGAGACAGCACCAAAACGAGTTGCTCTCAGACGCAGGGGTAAAAACGGGGAACGTGGAGTAAAATTGCAATTCAGACCAAAGCATTGAGGTTCCACTTTACATAGACCACAACTGAATAATTTAAATGTGAAAAGAAAGAGTTGAAAAGCATGGTATGAGCCCTTTAATGCATTTTGGCCTGGCGAACTGAATTTGGAACTGGTGGAGTTGGAGTGAATTGGCCCGAAAGACATGAAGCTGCAAAGAAAGATGGTTCTACAAAGCATGGACTCTGTGGGGGTTGAAGACGTATGCATGGCAGCTTTTCTTTTCTGTAAAAAAAAAAAAAAAAGAAGAAAGTTTTCATTTTCCTTCCATTTAAAAATTTGAGGTAATGGTCTAGCCTATAAAATAAGTTTTGCAAGGCAACCCAACTCTTGACCTTTCCTATATTGACACATTTTGAGAAAGGGCTGATTTTAGTCACTGGGCAAACATGTGGACGAAAAGAGAGTTCAGCAGTGTGCACTGATAAGAACTGAGACAGAAATAATTGTGTAATTTTGGAGCTCTGTTTTGCAACCCCAACTGGCTCATAACCTCAATCTAGAAAAAAAAAACACCAATTTTAATCATGTATGGAATTGAGTGAAAGCATACATTAATTCGGAAAAATTCTCTGAATGCAGCGGCAAAACGCGGGCACACACCTAGACGCAGCCCTGCTAGGGTCGGTCGGCATTGATCGGGTCGGCGGTTCAGATCCTGGAAGTCCCGTTGGGTTGCTATAGTAACTAGAGCCAAAATACAGCAGCCGTCGAGACAGCAGTGGCAGCTTCAGCTGGCACGCCTTCAGCCGCGCGCACACACACATGAAACTGCACAACCCTTCTGGGCTGGCAAACAGAAACAGACACAAAATGAGTCCTATATTAGAGTGCTGAAGGAGAGAGGCTGAGGCACCAGATGATGTTGTGATCTGGTAAACCCCCAACCCCCCATTAAGCCTGTTTTATGTTCCAGAGAAGATACTTTGAGCTGGAACTCGCACATACAGACACTCTGCCCAGGTACATCTGGCACTGTTCTCGCTGCTGTATTCCTACTGACTGAATGTTTTGTGTGTGTGTGTGTGTGTGTGTGTGTGTGTGTGTGTGTGTGTGTGTGTGTTGTGTGTCTATCACCGATGCCAAGGGGGCACACAGGGCGGCTGTTCATAGCAGCATGCTGGGAACACTGAGGCCTCCTCCCTCTCTCCTCCAGGGTTGTCGTTTGGAGCTCAGTCAGAGAGGGAGCGCCTCTGCATTTTTTCAAGCTGGCACTCAGGACACCTGCAGGGATAACCAAACCTTAATGGTGAGCTGTGGCCAACAGTGATAGCACTACCACCAGCAGCGGGTCGACGTGACGGACACTGCAGGTCTGAATGATGAAAGCCTGTCCTTTTATTGGGCTATCGCCGTGACGGGCAAGGGGAGACTTAAGCAGAGAAGCAACACAACTCTTGAGGAGCTGCAGTTAGCCACAGCTCATGTGGGAGAATCTATCAACAGGATACCCATTTGTTTCACGACCTTCAAATCTTGCTTTAAGTGGGGCGAGAATACAGCGGTTGTTGAGAGAAACCACAATAAGTCCTGTTTGCAGTTTACCTCGAGCCATGTGAACTAGCATAGTTTGCTTCTGGAAGGAAGTTGACCGGGACAAAAGGAGAAGAATGAACCCCCGTTCGACCTGCCAACCTCATCTCGTCCTCTGTTTGAATATTTTAGGAAATTTAAAATCTTGCTGCTCAACTTTTAACACGTCCAACATCTAAGAACACTGTCTTCCATGTAAACAATCATTGGTTAAAAAGTGGTCAATGAAATTGGCTAGTTATGCCTGTTATTCAATCCCTTTGTTTAGGCTAAATTTGAAGAGGACAGGTGGACTACAATAAAAAACATCTATATTTCAATATATACATTGAATGATTCCAATGATTGGCCAACCTAAGTAAAGAAAACTCTCTTCATTGATGCATGCTATTAGCATAGAGTGGCCTCTTTCCCAGCTGTAAAGATTAGGACCCCCACTTTAGGAAAAAAATTAATTCTGCCTTAACCGTCTTCATTTCTTTAATAAAACATTTATTGTGGCACAACAAATAAATAATAAGTCCCTATGGCATGGTGTATTTCTATTATGTATTACCTGAGCCGCTACAACACAATACCTTTCAGGAGTCTTTCAACTTTTAAACATGTTCGGAGATTGCTTCATTATATTTCTTTCTATCTGCCTAATTACAGAATGAAAAGAATCATTTTGAACGTCTTTTAGATAAAAAATTTTATTAAGCATTTTGTCAGTATGAAAGGACATTAACTTAGATTTTGTGTACAACAGGGCAATGTTTCTGGACGGATTGAAAATACATTCTTCTCTTTGACTTGAGATGACGTCAATCATCAAAACTAAAAGCAATAAGTTAGTATTAAGTGTTCAGCATTTAATTTTCCAGTCCACTAAATGTACAGATATT
Source organism: Fundulus heteroclitus (assembly GCF_011125445.2). Classification (NCBI taxonomy): domain Eukaryota; kingdom Metazoa; phylum Chordata; class Actinopteri; order Cyprinodontiformes; family Fundulidae; genus Fundulus; species Fundulus heteroclitus. Next base: position 6,728,873 of record NC_046377.1, on the reverse strand, counting down.
TCTTTTCGTTTAACCGTAGTTTAGAAATATTATATGCAGTGCTTCAATAACTGCTTTCAAAGTTCACAGCAGGAGTGTGCAAGTCATTGTAGAGAAGTAGACTATACATACCAGCCCATAGTTACACAGAGGATTGGCTGTTGTATATTCATTTATCATAATCTAAATATTTTAGTCTCAGCTGTGGGAAGAGGTGGTAAGAGTCCATGCAGGGCTTCTGAGTCATTTGTAAATTTACATTTCAGGCAGATGGTATTTTATCATTTGTATAATCCTTCAACTAGTCTTGAATAGTTGTTGAAGCTTTCTTGGTCAATATTTATTTTTGGCTTTGTATAGAATTAGAGCTGTCTATAGCTTCACTATATCAATGAATTTTAATAATTTTGAATAGTGCATTAGGATGATCCAGATATCCCACCATATCCATTATTTTTTATAGCCCTTTTTTGTGGTATTGGTAATGCCTGAAGTGTAGTTTTATAATTGTCGTCCCAGATTTCTGCACAGTAACTTAAATAAGGTAAGATAGTGAACAATAGAGTAGATGTAATGCTTTTTGTTAGCTTTTTGAACAACTTGGCTTTATCTAATACAAATATGTCTTTTGACACATTATTTTCTCATGAGAAGGACTTAAATAAGCTTTTCAAACAGTGGGAGAAGAGCTAAACAAATTAGAGTGTTAGCTTAATGCAAATATATTGACTTAAAGGGTTCTTGTCACGTACTATGACTACAAATTTCTACAACAGCAGCTCACTCTGATTGTATACAAAGGTTTTCCGATTAAATTATTGCACCCTGGTAGCTTATTATATTTTAAATCAGTGTTTTACACTTTGTTTTTGCATTATTTGTTAGCAAACAAATTGCTTTTGTGTATATTTACCACAACAAGACCATGTGACCAAAAGTACGATTTTGCGCATGCGTGCAAAGAGTAATCAAGCTGTATCATTGGAACCAAGCGAGTCGGCAACATCCAACGGAGGTCCTAAAAGAAAGGTTAAGTAACCCCAACCCTGTAGATCGGGTTGGTCTTCGATCCACACCAAGCTGTAACCTTAGTGCGAGGCATTGCAGGACGGCCTAATGGTTCGTACAGTAGTTGTGTCAATTGTCCCCATCTTGCTTTCTGATATTTCTGCGGTACTACTGGCAGATGACTCAACAATGTTTATGTCTGATGATTGCTGTCATGTTTCTGACTCGACTGTCTGCGCTCGACACACCCACCATCTCTTCCGTTGCAGTGTAATTAGCCAGACCGTGTACACCTGTTTTTGCTCCTATAGATTCGGGAGCTTCTCAGCAACTTGTTGCCAGGTTATATATAAGCCTTGAGTGAGTTAATGTCCAGTGTTTCTTCACTGCCTCACCTTGTTCTTGAGTAAGTTCTGGATTTCCTGGATTTCTTTACCTCGTCTTGCCCCCCGTTGGACAACTCATCGGCTTTCTGCTTTCTGGACAAGACCTGAACTGCCTCACAAGCACAAACCAAGAGCATCAGACCAGTCAGTCATCTCCTGCTTGCCTTACCGTGTATTAAAACCCTCCCTGCTTCTCGGACCAGATCCCTGCCTCACCTTATCTGCCTGTCGTCTCCTGCTGCGAGCAGGTATCTGTCAGCATTACCTGGCTCCTGCTCATTTCGGCTTGAGTTTTGCAGCACCAAGGCTTTATTATTTGTTATGAACCTTTTAAGCGCAACTCCGTGTCTGGCTAGAATATCAGGTTCTCTGCCTATCAGCGCATTACAGTCGTACCCGGTGCAAAATTCTTTACAGGCTCAAAAAGTACTAAGTAAACACTTTCAGGACGAACACTCGGGGTATATTGTTTTATTAGAAGAAGAATATACGCTTTTTTGCATTATCTTTTTTGGGTCAAAATACGTGACTAAGCCCCTTTAAAGTTTAAAAAGGACTAAACAAATTAGTTTATTCTATTTTTCAAAATGATTCAACAGCAGAACTGTTTGTGCGTTATCTTAAAACAGAAAGAGTGAAACAAATTTTCTTGGAGTAAATATAGACTTACAACTAAGCTAGAAATCGCAAATATAACATCAAATCAGAAATGTTAAAATCAATATAATACTTGCCTTGTAATGGATTGGTACCTTTTACCTTATGACAGCAAGGCAGGATAAGCAGGACGGATGAGTGAATGAAACAAATTTGTTTTTCCATATTGCTAATTATCAAGTACAAATATCATGACAGTAAAGTATGAAAAATTGTAGCTTTTTCCAACAAGAACAAATTTTGTGCTTGAAAGAAGGGTGGAGATGTAGAAGAAAGTGTTTGGGTCCGCAGAAAACATTTTTCCACCACAGCTGTTTGAGCACTAATTTACTGGCGCTAAAGCTAAAAAAAAGGTGAAGAACTGATCATTTTTCACAGGGACATGTTCCAGCTCAGTTCCACATAAAAGTATCTCTGAAAACACCTGTTTTCGGTGCATACTGCTTGTGTATACAGTGCAGGCCGACAGTGCCAAACTTTCATCTGTGTTTAAAGCTGAAATGCAATCAAGAGTTACAGATACTGTTTCAAGAAAGATTTATAAACAAAACCCGGTAATGTTAACTTCTCAACATTGTCCCTTGAAATACCTGTAAAATGCATATCCAAATTAAATTACATGCAGCTCTTCAACCCTTTTGATCACATGCTGAAGCTTGGTCTCTCTGTCAGACTTATTGTTACGGCCGCTGCATACTCCTTGAGAACTGAGACAATTTTTCTCGCTCCCGCAGAAAATGAGGTCATTTTGTTCTCCCCGCCCTGTCTTGGAGGGTCTCCCTGCTTTGTCTCGACACAACAAAACTTTTTTCTCAAGTGGTGTCCGACTACTGTATTGTGATATGACAGGATTTAGAAGGGCATGTTTAGGTTGGAGAAGCGGAAATATCTCACACATCTGTCGAACTGCAGTCCTGTTGGTTTAAGTGGTCAAACATGCTAATTCTGCTCATTTGCAGCATTTACTTTATAAATTATCCTGGCGGTGCCATCTTACCCCTGCAGCATCGAACATTCCCGGTGTTAAAATTCTTTCTAAATAGTGCCAGAGCACACTGTTAGCTAATGTGTGTCTGCTACTCAACTTTCAGCTCTCTGTGCCCCTTTCCCCTGCCCACCCAATCCTCAGTGACGCCGGGCAGACTTCTGCAGCTGAGCATCTCGCGCAGTATGAACAGACAGAGCCGAAACAAACTTTTTCATGTTCTTCCCACCCCAACTACAAGTTAAAAACTCTGTGTTCTCGTGGAGTATGTGACAAGCTGCACTGTAACTATTTTGTAGTTATAGAAGTTGGAACGCGCAAAAATGTACATTATTTTTTTATCAGTTTTTATGTAACTTTACATGTAGAGCTAAATATATGGACTCAGAAGTCAAGTGAAGCTTTATATATAAGTCTTGCGTACTTCAAGTTGAAATTTGATAGCGACAACACAATGCCTATTGGGGAGATTTTCTGTTGGCAAGTCCAGGGGTTTTCCAAAGTGGCTATTTAAAGTCCATCCATCCATCTATCCATCCATCCATCCATCCATCCATTTTCCAAACTGCTTAATCCCTCATGGGGTCACGGGGTTTGCTGGTGCCTATCTCCAGCATTCACTGGGCTGGAGGTGGGGTACACCCTGAACAGGCTGCCAGTCTGTCGCAGGGCAACACAGAGAGACAAACAGGACAAACAACCATTCACACACACACTCACACCTAAGGACAATTTGGAGAAGCCAATTAACCTAACAGTCATGTTTTTTGGACTGTGGGAGAAAGCCGGAGTGCCCGGAGAGAACCCACCCATGCACAGGGAGAACGTGCAAACTCCATGCAGAAAGACCCAGGGTTGGATTTGAACCCAGAACCTTCTTGCTGCAAGGCAACAGTGCTACCCACTGCAAAGTGTGTACAAAACACGAGATGTTCATGTAAAACTGTTGAGCTTCTGCAAAGACAACCATGTTTATGCAGACACACCAGTCTAAGAAAAACAACTTGCAAGTCTGTTAAGGAAGCTCCCGAGAGAGCTTTTAGTTGACGCTATGCAGTCCTGTGCCATGTCTCAGAGCCTTGTCAACCATGTAGACAGATGCTTTCTAGGGAAGAAGTGTACTATCGAAGAAGAGAGATGAATATTCATGGTTGCATAGACATGGCATGAGTGTGTTATTACATGTGTGTTTACTAAATCTTTAAACAGTCTTCTTTCATCACTACCAAATCCTGGTTATAAAAAGCAGGCCTCTTTTCTCACTCATCTGCATGTCCAAAGAGCTTGTAAAATGTCCCCCTCTCCCTCAAAAACACGCACACACTCTCACACACACACACACACAGAAATGTATACAGAGTAGTTGTCTCTCTAGGTTGGGTAACTTCATGACTCCAGTAAACAATCTGTTCCAGCTGCCATCATTGCCAATAAACATGCACAGCAGCCAAAAACCAAAAGTTCACCACTGTATAAACCTTCTGCTACTGATGCTATAAAGCCCACATGTGCTTCTTTTAGCCCGCTGGTGTTGTGTGGAAACTTTGCACACACATCTGCTTCAGGCATGCGCTCTGCAAATCTCCGTTTGTATGAAAGCTGTCATTTTTATTGACAGCAGCACTTACGCCCGCCCATGCTGTCAATGGATACAGCCGTTGTTCAAATATAAATAGATCCCTTGAGATGGACCAGAGGAAACACTGATGAGACTTCCAAATACTGCTAAGACCACATCAGGCTGTTGCTCAAAAGAGTAAACTAACTGTAAAATAGCTGTAAAAGTGTTACTATAGTGCACCCCTAGTGAAGATGTGTAAAACGCCTTCGGATAAAGTCATTATTTCATTAGCTCATTTAGAAAAATCTAACCTTTGATTTCAGTACATTCCTGATCAAGGTTATCAGGTATTAAAATGATAATATATGACTTCCTGTGCCCAAGGTATAAAAATGTATAATCTACAGGACATAACATAAGACATATGCATAAAAGCTAATTGGACATTAAAGAAAAAAATAGGAATGTGCATAATATAATAGGTCAGTAAAAAAAAGCTCAAATTTGATACATATGGGTTTTTCATTTTTAATCTTTAAAAAAAATTGGTAGAATTTACACATAAAACGAGGGTTAGATTCAAATCGAAAATTACTCCCAAGTAATAGACACTGGATAATGTGGGTATGCAGAAAGAAACAGTTGCTTGGCTAATGTCCATGTACATTTCAGGTCGGGCAAAAATCTTTGTCTCTGTCAGGATCGGCAGAGGTTTGATTACTTATTGTAGCTCCCTGGGGATCCTGCAGACTGGTTTTTGTGCTTTTATATTGTTCATGCCTAGATCCTTGTTTTTGTCATCTGTTTGGTTTTCTGTTCGGTGTTTATGTTTATAGTATATTCTGGTATCTGTTAGATTTATTTCCTATCTAGTTACCGTATGTTCTTTATTGTTTTGATAGTTGTGTTAAATCTTTATTTTCGGCTTGTTTTTCTTTAGTTTAGTTTCTGTTCAGTATATATACCGTAAGTGCTCTCTTGTACAATTAGATTCAGTTCTTGTTTTAGTTAGCTTCTGTTCTTTATTATTTCTGTAGTCTGGTAGATCTGCTCTTCCTTAGTTTAGTTAGTTTATCCCCCCCATTTCAGGCAATTATTTTGTTAAATTCAGTTCTCTCCCTGCTCCTACCAGCTCACTGCTCTCTTTCCCCTCTGTTAATTGAATCTTACTCATCTCATCTGTGTGTAATTAGTTCCACCTGCTACTCCTCCCCTTTCCCCTCCAATATATATAGCCAGCCCGGCCATTACCAATGGTCAGGTCCACCGTCTTCATCCATCAATGCTACCCTGTTCTGGTCTCTCCCTGCGGTGTTCCTGTATCCTGTAAGCCTGTTTCTTTTAATAAATGATCACTATCTTCAACATGCGAATTCGAGCTCTGATCTGCGTTTTGGTCTGTCCACAACAAACCTGACAGCGTCCCTTTTACTATAATTAAAAAAGGAAAATGTCAGCCAGTCATTTCGCTGCGTTAGGCCATCAATCAGTTTATACAATCAAACGAATTGGTGGAGTTCAAAAGAGTTTAAAATGTGCAACTGAATGTTACTGTCACAAAAATGGTCATTAAAGTGAAATAACAATATCAATGGACTGAGTAATGAACCTTGGAGAACCCCATAGGCTGCAGAAGCTTTCACAGACATGTACTCTTTAGTTTTTTCAGAGAAACAAACTATCCTGGGGAGGAGAACGCCACCATTAACTGTATAAAGCTAAATTCACTGTGATGTAAAAAGCAGTACTATTGAGATTTTATTGACTTCTGAGAAATGTTTAGGGTTTAAGACATTTTATTTTTTTGTCAGAATTCTACCCAAAAAAATTAAAATCTGTAATTTATTATTCCATGCCTTAATTTTTATTTTTTCAAATGCAATGCAAATGATTGAAGGCATATGAAATCACACTAAAGTTACCTGTATCCAGTTGCCATGGCCATCTGTCAAAATGTAGAATAAAGAACTTTGGAGGGATTTTAGCCTTCTCTCATTGCGAGTTTCCCAGCGTTTGAATGTGCTTGACCGTGCATCACCACACTTATGCATGACTCCCTGGGGCCAAATGAAGCATTGATAAATACTTTACATCACACCAAAGCACTTCCAAACATAATGGCTAGTTGTGTTCATCACAGCAGGGAGGGAACTGGTTTCATTAGGCTGCAGCCTGCTGGGACCAGCAGGGATTCGGGTAATTTTCTCTGCAATGGCCTCTCAACCAGTAGCTCTAATGATAAGAGATGAATCACAGCAGCTGAGAAGATCAGAAAAAAATTGTTGCTAAAAGTGTTGTTAACGTCTAACATGCAATTATTTTAACATTATTGCAGCCAACAATACCTGCCTGAACTTCCTGGACAAGTCAGTCTGCGCCTGCATCACCTGTTGTCCTGCAAGTCTTATTTGCTGCAATACTCCTTTAAACTTTTTAATGCTACTCTGTGTTGCTTTGAATATTGAGTTCACCACATGCCAGCATTAGAATAGTACAAATTCAAATCAAACAGAGAAACAGCAAAGAGCCCCATGGTAACTCTAGGAGCTGCATAGATCTAAAACTCAAGTGTAAGAATCTGTCAACTGGACAACTGTTAGTCATACACCTCACTAATATGGCCTTAATATGGGAGACTCGAAAGGATAAAGCATTTATTTTCAGGGAGAAGGGCTTAACATAAATGCATGACACTTTTTTGAGGGGGAAAGAACTTGGGAAAAACACATGTATCAGTTTTTTTCCCTTCACCCCCATGCACTACTATATACTGGTCTATCAAATTACATCCCTATACAATACATTGTGATTTGTACGTTTGCTAAGAGGTGAAAATGTTTTCACACAAGCTTCTCAAATCAGAGCAGGTTTTGCACACTTGCTGTGGATCCAGCGTCAAAGACGCGCTCATGGTTTTAACTCTCAGATTTACTGTACATGCAAAACATTCAAAATTTAGAAAAAGCTAAAATATACAAGATGTTTTGAGTTATTTCACAATTGTTTTCTTTGACATATAATTCTATATAATTTTGAGTTATAGTTTTGATGTATTCACTGTGTATCTGCAATGTAGAAAGTCATCAAAAGAAGAACAAGGCATTGAATGACAAAAGTGAGCCCAACCTTTTGACTGGTGGTGTGGATTGTATTCATTATAAGAACATTCCATTCAATGATTAAAAAGTACTGACAAGTACTAAAACTAAATATAAACCACATAATGCAATTGTTGCATTGATTGATGTTTGTGATGTAAATTAGCAAATAAATTACATACAACTAATTGGCCCCTAATTCCAACAATATTGAGACTTCAATAAAATTCTGTGCACTGGATATGAAAGCATTCGTAAATGAGTCTGAGAAACATCCCAGCTGTCCACAGTTTGCTTACAGTTTCCAGCATCTAAAACACTTCATCCCAAGTGCTATTTATTTCCTGAAGAATGGAAATTGACGGACATGGTTGTCAAACATCAAATGAAGGCGATTTATTTTTGGCTTAACAGGAAACAAAAACATGTCGACTTAAATGCACACTGTCCAAGCAGTTACATGGGGTGCTCAGGCTCCCATAGAAAGCTTTATCCACTCATTAATAAAATACCAGACAGATGAAAGCATTTCTTTTCTAGAATGATATTGTCTTGTTCTGCTTTATTGCCTATGGATCTTAATCTAACACTTTGCGTTTCAACCCGATTCAACACCACTATGCACTCACAACGCCATCCTCATCATTATTTATTCATGCACTGTCGACGTATTTCTGTAAAGAATGTGGTATCGAACAGCTAAACCACTTTAATGTTTAAAAGAAGTCACCATTTCATTATTTATTAGTGTCAAGTCCATCCAACAAAGACGTTAGAAAAGAACAAAACATACCTGAACTAAGCACTGGAGTGTTTTGTGTTCAGTATGTTTAGGAACAAAACACTTGCAATGTTGCGTCATTGAAAGAGATCCACAATAAAACCCCTGGTAAAATTAAGTCTAGATGTTTTGTCCTATGAGTAATGAACTGCAAGGCTACGGGCTTGCATGGAATTTAGTTATTCCTTATGAAGACGGTGCCTCCATCTAAAGGGTAATCTTTCTAGTTACTGTGACAGATAAGAGCAGCAATTCCTCCTTCGCTGACATTAGCACGAAACGAGCACAAACTACTAGAAAGATACAGCGTGGACCGGACAACCAAATCAGAACCTCCTGGCGTGGGTCAGCCACAGTCAGGTTGCATGTCGGTGCTTAGACAACTGGACAGTGAGACCTTTTAGAAAGGTCAGCAGTTGAACTGAGGTGGCTAAAGATAAGCACACACACACACACACACACACACACTATACACCCCTATGATCCTTATGAAAGTAGAACTGCTGAGTCACGGAAAAAGAGCAAAGAGCAAAGATTTCTGGCTGCTTTAACAATCATGTTCTCCACACACACACACACGCACACTTGCATTCCTCCAGATGCACTACAAGTGTGAGTGGTAACTCCTGGCTGCCACAGAGGTCAATGTCCTCAATGATAATGTTTGAACTGTAGTGTTCCAGCAGTTCCAAACTAGTGTGACCTCTGCGCACACAGCGTACAATCCAGGTATGTTACTAATCACCTCTGAACTACAGAGTCTCTCCTTAAGGTTAATGGATGATTTTGTAGCAGATATTGCATTATAATTACAATATACAGTCAAGTGATCCCTTAACTCTCTATCCCTTAATGTTATTTCTGCTTAGCTGGATAAGTAAGGGTAAAAATCATTGTTTTCATCAGTGAAATAACCTAATTACCGCTTGTCACATCTTCTTTGTGGAATGTATGGGATGTTCTCTGGGCTTTATTTGTAGTTATGTTCATTCCCTTGTGGTAAATGTTTGAACACCATGAGGCAGGGGTAATCATTTTGCTCAAAACCTTTTAAATAGTATCCACACTCCCTGCTTTCCCCCATTTCCCCCCCAAATTACAACCAGACACTTCAAATGGATCAATGTGATGTTACTTAAGGTAGTGCATAATCATGAAGTGGAAGGACACTAATGTATGGTGGCGACAGTGTCACAGTGTTGGAACACTGTACTTCACTTAATAGAGTCAAAGAAGAAAATTGTTGTTGAAAGAAATCCTTCTAAAGTGGACAACTAGGAGCTCAACAACCGGTGCCGCACAACAACACCAACCCCCATCCGCAAATTAACCTGGGAGGGCAAGTCCTTAAGCAATGATTTGGGGTCCCTTACCGCATGAGACATGGCAAACATGTGGAAGTAGGTAAGATGTTCTGGTCACATGACATCGATTTTAAACATTCTGGCTCACATGCACGTGCTGAGTGTAATGGAAAACTAGCACCACATATCACCTTTAATACACCAACAACAAAATTAAACATCTTTGAGGCTAAATTGTGTTTCTCTCTAACAGGAACAGGCAGGTTTGCCAGAGTTGCTGGAGAGATAGAAGGAGCGACTGAATATTTCAAGAAAAGCTTTAAGCGTGTGCAAAAGACTTGAGACACCTTCCTGGAGGAACGATAACCCTGAGCATACAGCAAACGCTTCAGGTGATTGGTTCAGATCATAGATTATTCATGTGTTAGAATGATCCAGTCAATTTCCAGATCTAGTTCCAATTGAGACTCTGTGGTAAGAGAGGTAATAATTATTCACAGATGCTTTCCATTCAATCTGACTGAGCTTGAGCTATTTTGCAAAGTAGTAAGGGCACAAAGTCTCAGTTTCTAGATTTGTAAAACTAGGTGAGACACCCCAAAATATTTGCCCCTATAATTGTATCAGAATGTGGTTTTACAAAGTATTGAGTTGTGGATGTTGAATATAAAGGCAAACTACATTTGTCAGATTGGTGTCTAAAAGCTGAGCATGTTTACGCTACACGTGAAATCCTATTGATTTTGACTTTGTCAACAATGATTCCCAGAATCACAATCATTTTGTAAGAAAAATTTGAGAAAATTGTTTATTTCAACCTAATGGCCAACAATGTGGTCTGCAAGGGGACAATTTACGTTCCAGAACTAAAAGAAACTTTCCACTCCTTTAACTTCACACCATCTCAGTCTGACAATATATAAATTTATAGAGTAGGTGCAACATTTGCATTACACAAAGGTGCACAGACTGCTTAAGAACCCTAATCCACTCTCTTCACCTTAAGTGATCTTGCAACACTTTATGGTTACACATTGTTGCTCACATGCGAGTGCTTCAAATAGCTGCTTTATTTACATTCTTAAGGTGATTACGGGTGTTTGTTCTTAACTGGGTGCTGCCTGCTCTGCTTAACAATGGGTAATCCCATTTTCTGTGTTCCACATGTCCAAGTGGGAGTGTGTATGTGCTTGCTTTTGAGTGTTTGTATGCAAGCTTATGTGTTGTGAGAGCCTCTCACATGATAAAGTGGTGCGAGTGCCCGATCACATTCCGATCATAGTTTGCATTTATACCAGATGATTATCAAAGAACACTGTTGTTGTTTTTTTTCTGTTTTGTTTTTTATTAGCGGGAGCATGTGACCTCAAAGTAAGTAAGCGGATGTGTTGACCGAGGATGACTAATCTAAACTGGTTACCTGATACGACTTTAAATAAATGGTTCAGAGTGGAGTCCAATTGTGAGGGCCACTATCCTGCATATTTTCAATATGTTCCTGCTTGAGCACAGCTGATTTAAAAATTTATATAAGTTCTAGACAGATCAGATAGTTTCCCATTCATTCAGTTTCCCATTCATTTGACTCAGGTGCATTTAACAGGATAAAGATCTAAAGAAATTAACTCATCTTACATGGATGACTGGACGTGGACATCATTAGTTTTAACACGCTGAAGTCTTTGGATGAGATGAGTCTTTGATATGAATTGGTACACAACTTTGGGAAGGATGTGGTCAAGAAACGTGTTTTCAATGAACGTGTGTTCAACCTGAACATTTTTCCAACAGAACTTTATTACCCAGAACCTTCTATTTTATCCTGTAGGTCAGTTTTATGCAATTCCACCATGGGATCCAAAGAAGGCTGTTTCCATAAATTACGTTTGCTGATACTGAGAGACCACCTCCCAAAGAACTGTTGCTGCTCCAGAGTAAGTGATCTGATTATCTCTTCCCAACCATCACAGCAGAGACCAGAATGTAATTAAATCCAACGAGAACTGGGTAATACAGCATTATTCTCAGATCTTTGATAGTGGTAATGGGTTAAAAGCCAAGTACTGTTACGCAAAGCTTTGTGGAAATGTTTAACCATAGGGGATTTTAAACAGACTGCTAATTCTGACTCCCAACTGTGTACGTGGTGGGATGGGGTTGGGGCAGAGGAAGAGTTTCAATTACAACAATAAAAGCCATGAATTAGAGCAAACTGTGGACTATGTAATGGTAATTAGCCGTTATAACTTATGTAAGGTCACTCCAAATCTTATAGAGATGTTTAACTGTTACAAACTTCAAATGGATTTTGGTGACAGAGACTTTGGAAAGAATGAATCAGAATCATCTTTACTGGTGCGCGCAAACAAGCTATTTGACTTCAATTTCGATTTCAAATATAAATATATAAACTTTACAGGACATAAAATAATTACAAAAAGGAGGAAGGGTAAGCTCCAACGATCCTCTCTGCATACTGGATCATTAATTGCAGTCTGATGCTGTCTTGTTTTGCGGATGAGCCAATGACTGTGGAACAGGATGAACAGTGATACTGAAGAAGATACCTAGCAGGTCCTATGGAAGGTTGTACTCCCTAAAGTTAGAGTCCGCGATTTTCCTGGAAGTTTCCCCAAGTCCCTTTTTGAATAAGACCGTTTTACGGGGTCTTCTTTTCTCCAGGGGGTTCACGTAAAAAAAATCCCAAATCCACCCTGGTCCTATTTCTTTCTACTGAGGCTTTCCTGTTCTTCTCATGAACGGTTTGCTTCTTGCGACTCTTTGGCTTGTTCAAAGGATACAGTGAGAGCAGTGGAGCGGCATTGAACGGCTAACACCGAAGCTAACCCCTGAGCTAACCGGACACATAAACACAATTCTGGCATCCTTTTTCTGAATACATAATGTATTAACTACTTTCACGATTGAAGGACCATTTTACCTAGTTTAACAAAAAATGTTGCCACAAGAAATAAAGTCTCTGTTAGGCCTTCTTCTGAACAGGGTCTATATGTAAGGACCACCTCAGATCCCAAGAAGGTGGAATATATTAATCTAAGCTGACTCACAACAGATACTGTGTTGTTGACTTTGTAGAGGGGAGTATGTGTGTGTGTGTGTGTGTGTGTGTGTGTGTGTGTGGGGGGGGGGGGTTTGGGTTGCCGATAGTCCATGTGATTTTCACAACATAGGTGAAAAGGCATGTCTGCTTGTGCCTATTTTAATCGGTATCCGTGGACAGAAATGCTGCAAAATATTATAACCACTTTATGCCCCTGAAACTGGCTTTGAAGACACTTATTTCAGTTATTTATTTCAGTCTCCATAGATGCTGACAGCAGAAGTCTGCTTTTAAATGAATTTATTTAATCCATGTTTCCACCAAGGCTAGCTTATCATATTTTGCATTTTAATTTAATGTCTGTAAAACATATTCAGCTTGGGTAACTGGTTTAATATTTGGAATGTTTTACCAAAACCAAAATACCATTTGTAAACCATCACTCAAAAAAATACACTGTTTACACTGCTCAGCATCTTTTATGAATTTGTGCTTTCTTTCTTTTTTGAAGTCTTATTTCACTGTTTTAAATAAACTTATTTGTAAGTCCTTCATTGTATTGAAGATTTATTTTACTGATGGTTTATTGGCCTAGAAACAAGACGTTTTTCTAAATGTAACAATATTTTACGTCTTGTCCAAACCCAAACAAATATTGTTGTGCAATTATACACTTTTTAAGGTTATTTAATGTTTAATAAATAACTCTCTGTCTGTTAAGTATTGTCTGGTGAATATCTGGTGAATATCAGCTGATATTAGGAAAATGGTTGAAAGGAATGAATTCAAGCACTAGCAATCTTTTAACAGCAAACTCTGCACACACATAGAATAAAGGAGTGACAACTTCAGTGAATCCTTGTTCATTGCAGATCTGATTTAAAGAGCATGGAATGGAGTTAAATTAGCTCAACTAATTGAGAAAAACATTTGGCATGTTTTCAATCCATTCACAATGCAAATCTTGAGTAAACAAAACGTTATTTGATGAAATAACATTTTGTTTGAGTTAAAGAACCAAGGTTCATCTTAAAGAACATGGAATGAGCTTAAATTAGCTTCATTAATTCAGAACAACATATGTTATATATTTCAACCCATTCACAATGCAAATCCCGAATTACACAAAACATTATTTTGAGGAAATAACATTTTAAAGAATGATTTGCTCAGTAAAATTAATTAATTTTATTAATGCCGATTTTATTATTGCAATTCTACCTTCGGGAGCTAGGGGTCGGTTACTCCTAAAGTTAACCAAAACACCTTTATATCGACATTGATAGTCCATATTAATGCGGTGATAAGGCTCAGACCACTATCGAACGACGGAAGAGCGAAACGAAGCAAGCTTTATGCTTTAAAACAAGCCCTTTTTGAATGTCCAGAACCGAAAATTACCAGAAGCTAAATAGCATTTTGGCTAGCGGACTTTTCGGCGCTAACTTTAAAAGCTTCGGCTTTAATTTTAGTCATAATGAGTGGCCGGATAACAAACATTAATATTCCATCAATGTATGAAACCCTTGTGGAGATAACACTTGTTATCACCATAAAAACACACCTGAATCATATTAGCAATGACCTGATATGGTAGCATGAGCTAATTCCATTAACTCTTTGTTTTAAAAACACCATGTAGACGCGTTATACCAACATCTCCAAATGACCATGTATCCTTTCCCTTTGGTCTCTCTGCCGAACCTATTGACGCCTCGTGAGAGTTTTGCTTTCATGCAACAGCTGACAAAAACAAACAAAGCATTCTGTACTTCGCGGCTGGTTCGCGCAGAAGTCAGAGTGCAACTTAGCTTCGATCTGGGTGATGAATCTCTGGATTCATGTCCTCCGCTACGCAGAGGACGAGAATTTCCCTTCTTTTGCTCTTGTCACTCCATCGAAGCAGGCAGATGAGTTTCACAGAACTTTCTGTTTTGTGCAGTTTGTGGGCTTTTGGGGCCTTGAGCCCACATGGTGCTACCTGTTCTCAAGCCAGCCTCTCTCCTCCTTTGTCTCAGGCAGGAAGAAGGTGAAGACTGGGTTGCAGCCCCCCTCTCCTCGAGGGCTCCAGGAGAATATGTGGTAGTAAAACGGCCCTAGAACATAACCAGGGTTTCTGCAAAAGACTGCTAAAACACCTAAAGATGTGGAAAGTCAAGCTTTGCCTGCCCTTTTTCTAACCTCTTTTGTTTAAGCAGAAGGCAGCTTCTTCCCTTCCTCTGTGTGTCTATTCAACATCTGACTTGAAGAATTCATGTTTGAACAGGTCTAGATAGTAAAACATGGTCATGAGTTGGTCTTTCTTGATGCTCAGTCAACTCCTTCAGGTCAAACATGTCTGAGAGAGCAAAAAACAGAAATCAAATGTGACTACCTTTAAAGATTGGTTGACCTAAGTCAACAAAACCTAGAGAAGAGCAGTTAGATGGAAATGAAATGGACAACACTAAACTAGAAGAAACTGCACAGAAAAAGCCTTTAGGTCTACTGCTTATTCACCCAGCCTTACCTTATATTATGAAAAACCCAAACATCCTTATCTACAGTAACCCTTTAGATAAACAATAAGCAAACCAAAAAACATTTATTCTTGGATCAGGGTTAGGATAGTCCATCCATCCATTTTCCGACACGCTTATCCCTGCTGGGGTTGCGAGGGGTGCTGGTGCCTATCTCCAGCTGTCAATGGGCGATAAGCGGGGTATAGGATAGTCCATATTATGGAAAAATCTTTAAAGTACTACATGTCTTGTTATCACTATAAATAGATGATGAAACAATCACACTTTTAGTAATAGCATTGGAATCCAAAGAGAATGTATTTTGCATGCTTTTGTTCATTAATTTGATTAATTCACATGCCTAGTTTGAGCACAACCTGTGTTTCTTTGTCAGTGTGTGTGTGTGTGTGTGTGTGTGTGTGTGTGTGTGTGTGTGTGTGCTTGTATTTGTACCTAAATGAGTTTTTACCAATTTTAATAGTAAAGTGAGGACTCTGATTTAAAGTTAGACATTTTTAGGTCCCTGCTTTATTTCTGGGCTAGGTGTCAGATATAAGGCTAAGTTAGTTTAGGTACATACTCATAAACATTTGGTCTAGTGTTAAGGTCAGGGTAGGGCCATAGAAAGCATTGAAAATCAATGGAACTTAATGGAAGTCAAGACATGGTCCTCAGGATGTGTGTTTCTGTGTATGTGTGTGTGTGTGTCAGAGGGGACATTCAGCATGGTCTTAAGACACAAGTGCAATGGCAGCAACGGGTGAGTTGACAGAGGAGAGGCTCTTAGAGGGTGGAGGATTTGACAGGAGAGGAAGCAGGGCCACAGGTGGTCAAGTGAAGAGGAGATGAAGCAGAGCAGAGAGGGGGACAGCTGTTTGGAAGCGAACCGCAGGAGTTGATGCAAAAATGAGAGTGGAATAAAATTCAGCCTCAGAAAAATAAGAAACCAATTTCAGATTTATCAAACCATCCAAGTTGAGCTGATTGATCCTGCGAAAGTAGGGCACATGTGTGTATAGAAGGCAAGTAATGATGTAATTGGGTGAGGGTGGGTTGGTGGGTGGGGGTAGGTGGCTGAAGAAAGTATGGAATGCGAATTTCTTTCTAAAACATTCCTCTATAATGTCATAAGGTAAGAATCTGGGAGTCATTTGCTGGGGATGTGGTCAGCGTCCCTTAGGCCTATGATGTATGAGGCAGCATGTGAGGGGTTTCTTCTTTTAGAGGCGTAACCTTATACTGTATGTTGTTAGCAGCTTGATTTATGGAGCATGTGAGACCAAGCAAGCTCAGCTTTGATGTCTGATGCAGCTGTCTGGCTCTGTCAGACTGTGTCCCACTCTTTATATCCTTTACACCTCTAGCTATACCTCGTGATTCCTAAATGGAGCTTGAACTTTGTTGCAAGTGAGGAGTTTTGCATAGTTGAATAGTAAGACAAGAAAAGGAGCTTCAGTTCAATCCAAAGTCAAAATGTTAATGTAAGGACAAGTTTGATGTAATTTATTACATGTAAACAGCATACTCACACACTTTTAATGTTAAAATATGAGACTTTTTGCAAAATTCTTGAATTCTCATTTCCTATTCAGCTTATGCACTGAAAAAATCAACAGCTGCATTAAGTTCAATGCACTTATTTTGTCCAATAAACTAAACCTATTATAATGAGTTTTTGATACAGAACACACTTAAGTTTGCTTGTGTTTTCCAATGTTAACTTATGGTTGTAAATTGTTCTGACTTTTCCTAAGATGGAAATATGCAAATCTGAAAGTTGACTTTACTTGCAGTTTTAAGGCAGCTTTTGAACTTTAGTTGCTACATTGAAAAGGCTGCCTTTTTTACAGTGGAGGTATAAATAAGAAAGTTCCCCAAAGTTTTGCAGGTTTTGAGTATAAAACCAGCAAAAACCTTGCCTTGCCTGCAAGCTGAATTCTCGCACTATTTGCCCGTTCACAAACACATGAGAATTTAACTTGTCCCACTCCGGCCTCAACCATTCAAGAACCGGCCCAAAACAGATTGGCCAATCACGTGCAGTATTATGATTTAAGGCTGGACATACAGCTGTGACAAAAGCAAGAACTGCCAAGACCAACGCTGGACCAAAATAAAGTGAAGGAGGACACACCCGTAGCTACTGCTATCACATGTGTTTTGTCAGAATCCAGGATTTCGTCTTTGAAAGAAGAACAGCAAAAGTACCTTGACCAGAGTTACTTGTTGTGGTTTCTCATGGTGCCTGCTGCTTACATTTTTATTTGATACAATGATTGGCTAAAACCAACAATTAGTTTCAGTTGATTGTCAGCTGATTGTCACTTCACCCAATCAGCTCGGAAAGTTCTGCAGAATGTTCTACCTTTCCTGGAATGGATTTGATGGGAATGATAATGTCAAGTCAAGTCAAGTTTATTTATATAGCACATTTCAGCAACAAAGTGGTTGAAGTGCTTTACATCAAGAAAACATAAAAAACATCAAACACATTGAGACGGTCAACGGTTTGTGAGACCAGTAACAAACCTTAAATCGTATGAAGTGAAAACAACAATACACATCAAATATGTTGGTCAATGCTTCTGTTATTATGAATCGAAAGCAACTCTAAATAGGTGGGTTTTCATTCTTGATTTGAAGGAACTCAGTGTTCTGGCTGTTTTGCAGTATTGTGGAAGTTGTTCCAGATTTGTGGTGCATAGAAGCTGAATGCTGCCTCTCCATGTTTGGTTCTGGCTCTGGATATGCAGAGCAGACCAGAATCACAAGATCTGAGTGATCTGGAAGGTTGATACAGCAACAACAGGTCTTTAAAGGGATCCGCAATTAGTTGTAACAACAGACTTTATTTGAGAAATATCTATTTTAGATGTAAAAACAATACAGTAAAAATACCCTAAGCTGTTTAGTTTTTTTTAAAATAAATTTAAAGGAGCTATAAGTAATACGGACACCTTGCGGCTCAAATCAGTGCAACAGCTTGTCAATCACCACAATCTAATGTGTCGTTTTGAAACGGCCTGTTGCTTTTGTGAATTTTTACAGTTCATACAATTTTTTTTGTATTTTTCTTAAAACAATATTCTTTTGAGAGTTTATGAGCAATTAATATGCCACTCATTAAACATATCTTTAGTGTGACCTTTTTTCCCCCAGAGACCAAAGATGACTGTGAAAGCTGTGCCAGTTTTATAGTAGATTTCTACCTGACTCAAAACAAATATGTTAGTGGTTCATGCAAACATTTACATTTTTACCCCTTTCAAGGTTGTATTGACATAAAAGTCTTTTGAAACCATGGTCATCTGTGGCCTGGAACAACAACATGGAAGGTAGGCAGTCAGCCTGAGAATCTGCTTTGTTCCCAGCAACTGGTTCAAGCCAGCAGCTTAAACGTGGCTGGCTTGGACCCTGACTGGAACCTGGCAGACTTGACTCCTGGCCTGGACCCGGCTGGGTTTAGCTTGACTTGTTTAACGTCAGATGATACCTGGAGCTTGATGTCAGACGAGACCTGGAGCTGGGTGTCACATGAGACCTGGAGCTTGGTGTCTGAAGAGTCCTGAAGCTTGGCGTCCAGAGCGACCACAAGCTTTCCGTCCAGTGCAACCTGAAGCTTGGCATCCAGAAACCCACACAGCTGCTCAGGAGATGGGAACCGACATAGCAAGTCTGGTTGCCTCTGAGTTAAGCATTGGTGGGCACAACTAACCAAAAAGTTAGCTTTACAAATCCATATTCTGCAAACATATTAGCTTTACGACCATTAAACCGATATTAAATATGGACATTTGAGAATGCTAACACTAAGCGCTAGCCTCTAGCCATTAACCAATGGCTATCGCTCAGTCTGTGTCACATCTTCAGACATGAGATGCTGCGCTCAAACACGGCACATAACAAATGTGCGCAGCGCAGCATGTTTGAGGGGACAGCTTTTTTATTTCAGGATAAATTACTTTAAAAGGTTGAACTTTTACGTGGCAGTGGAACAAATTGTGAAGAATATTCTATCCCTCGGTGCCGAGGCAGCAGCAACTAAAAACGGTGTGAGTGTGGGCTGGAAGCCACTGTTGCCAGTTCTTGCGAGAGAAACAAGCAACCAGCTCAATGAAAAAGTGTCGGGAAAATCTGGGTTGCCGCTGAGTCACATGGTGATCCAAAACCCTAGCTCCGAATCCAGTCTCCTGCCACCTCACGCAGTGCAGGTAACAAACCCAGAAAGCTCAGTTACACTACTAGTTAAATGGGACCGCCATCAGAGGTCTGTCCGAACGGTTCGAGACCCCAAAGCAACATGCACACGCATGTGAAAGAATAAAACGTCACACAGCAGCAGATACTGGTGTCTCTGTTTTGTTTAGCAATGAGAGCCGACAGTATAAAGGGCACATCATAGCAACAAAAAGAAATGTATGAAGAAAAGCCCACAGGCATTAACAATGGTCTTTTATGGAGCTGTGGCTGCTAGTGCTGTAGCAAAGTCTGTGTGAATGTGCACTGAGAGCCAGGACAGTGATGTAAGAGGTGGATTAATATATCTTGTGAACGTTATTAGCGTACTTACAGGTTTCAAAACCCAACATAGTGGAAGCTCACTGGTCTGTAAACAGTTTCTAAAGTGAATGTGAATGACAACGTGATGAACGAAAAATAGCTTCATAACTGTCTGCCCACCACTGGATTTAAGACTATTTGATTTCATTTCATTCTCTCTCTTTTCTCTTCATAGTAGGTACACCTGGTCTGGCGTTCTGTTAACTGTGACATCATCCAGAGAAGACAGATCACCCGCTACTACCATCTAATGTAGAACAGATTACTGGATCAATGTGTGCTTCTGTGCTTTTTTGTTTCTCTTGTTGTGTCTCTGCTCTGTCTTCTCTAACCCCCAGTCGGTCGAGGCAGATGACCGTTCATACTGAGCCCGGTTCTGCCGGAGGTTTTTCCTTCCCGTTAATGGGTGGTTTTTCTTCCCACTGTCGCTTCATGCTTGCTCAGTATGAGGGATTGCAGCAAAGCCATGTACAATGCAGATGACTCTTCCTGTGGCTCTACGCTTCTTCAGGAGTGAATGCTGCTTGTCGGGACTTTGATGCAATCAACTGGTTTCCTTATATAGGACATTTTTGACCAATCTGTATAATCTGACCTAATCTGTATAATATGATTGAACTTGACTTTGTAAAGTGCCTTGAGATGACATGTTTCATGATTTGGCGCTATATAAATAAAATTGAATTGAATTGAATTGAATTTATTTCTGTAAAATGTTTGATAATTTGTTACAAAGCACTCGATATTTGATTCAACCTGGTCTTTGCAACAAAGAAAAAGTCGGGAAGAAAAGAAATTGTATGCCGCAAACGAGAAGCAACAGGAAAGAGAAAAAAAAGAGAGCGACGGTGGGTGGTATGGCAAGGAGGGATGGGGATGCAGCCAGAGCTGTCAGGGTAGTGTGACATTTTCCTGTGAGGACAAATTGTTCAGAAAAAAATCAACAAACCAGTAAAAGAGGGGCTGCATGACACTACGGCATCAGTTGCAGGAAATCAGGTGCGCCGTTCGTTGTTTATTTTGTTGTTTGATTAGATCGCGTTGCAGCTGCTTCAAACTGAACCCTAATCAAGGATTTCCTAATTGGCTCATGCGCTTGCACAAAGCGCGGCACTTCATGCACGTCTGTTTGGTGCAGCACTTATAACCGTCATATGTGCTGGATTTGTCCAGACAAGATTAGAATCAATGCCATCTGTCCTCCGCCATATTTCGCTTAATCTCCTATTTTCGTTCTCCGCGCTCCCATAATGTGTGACTGCAGCGACGTAAGAAGGCGGTTATCCACTTTCAACTGGTTTACTAACCTCTTTTCCCAGCCATGCGGCACTTCTCATCTTCCCCTCCCATCTCTGCCTCTCCCAGTGTCCACTCCCTCTGAGGGTTTCTAAGGACACACCGTACTCAGTGACCTTCCATCTCAGCTTCTCAGTCATCCTCCCCCACTCTTTTGCTTCACTTTCAGTTTTATCCCCCCCCCCCCCACTCTCCTGCTCTTCTTTTCACCTGCACTATGATTTCAGCTTTTCTGCACACCTCTTTTCTATCAGCCTGCGGCACTGCATAGCTGGCATGCCATAACCCAACATCTGGTCTGCAGAAAAAAGGAGATGCTCCTCTTTCTCGTAAATATTAAGAACAGAGAGGAGCGAGACGGCGGGTGCGATAAAGCAGGGCCTCGCACCGAGGTGTGAAAAGAGTCCGTCTTCAGGAAGGGGCGAGCAAGATGCCCTGCCTGCGCATACAAACCAGGCGTGCACATGCACACACCCATGTGTGCACTTGTTTGTACAGCCGAGCAGATAAATTAGGCACCGCTCTCATGCAGGTGTATGTTTGGCCATGAATGCAGCTCTTGGCACCAGCTGGTATTTGGTATCTTCCTGACAGAAGAATCCGGGGAGGAGGTCAACCGTCACACGGATGCCGGTATCAGGGGTGGAAGGAATGCGACAATGTTTGGGGTTCTGCTGTTGTGTCATTCAGTTAGAACCTTTAAACCACAAATAAAAGGAGATGTGTTTTAGTTTAACCGCGTTGAACTTCGAATACAAGCCATTGGCACTAATATGAAGGAAGCAGAATCTATTCTGCTAGTATTTGGACAAAGGTCTTCAGTTTTTGCTTGTACTATCCTTCCAATTTTTTAGTTCGTAAAAACTACTTGAAAACCATTTATAACTTTCCTTCCACAATAACAGTAAAGGAAGAGGTTCACATTGCTGTATTAATACTGAGAACTAAATGTAATAACAACAATAATTCATTTTATTTAAAAGTGCCTTTCAGAGCGCTCAAGAGCCACTTTTCCATTGCCACTGAAAGGCCTGGGGCTTTTTAGAAGCATGGGGCTTTGCAAATCCCGGGTAGCGGGATTACCCGACTAATTTCACTTTCCTGGGGCTTTGGTCCCTCAAGCGACCCAGTACTTTGCTCTGCTTTTTCAGGGTTTCTTGGAGTCAGAAATTGTATTTTTGAATAATATATATATATATATATATATATATATATATATATATATATATATATATATATACATATATATATATATATATATATATATATATATATATATATATATATATATATATATATAGATAGATAGATATTTTGTGTGGAATGTATATATATATATATATATACATTCCACACAAAATATCTATCTATCTATCTATCTATATAGATATATATATATATATATATATATATATATATATATGTATATATATATATATATATATATATATATATATATATATATATATACATATATATATATATATATATATATATATAGATAGATAGATAGATATTTTGTGTGGAATGTATATATATATATATATATATATATATATATATATATATATATATATAGATAGATAGATAGATAGATAGATAGATATTTTGTGTGGAATGTATATATATATATATATATATAGTTTGTATAATCTGTATATCTGTAGCGTGTAACAAAAATAATTTCCCTCTGGGATTATTAAAGTATTTCTGATTCTGACTAAAATTCACAGACTGATGTTTTTCATGTCCTCTGTGTGTGTTGTGTACAAATCACATCGTGTTCTTTTTCCCAATCTGGGGCCACCTTTCTTTGGTTTTAACGAATCAAACCGTACTCATTTAAGCAGAGCCATATCAAGTCCAGCCAAGTAGGTATAAATGGAAAAGGGCCATCAGCAAGTTGTAAAGAAAGTGGTAATTGCAATAACTCCTTTAAGATATTAGTTCTGTACTTAACATGTAAAAAACAAACAACCACATTACAGGTCACACTGGCTTTTTCTCATACAACTTGATCCACCAAGACCATGGGCTTTTTGCACTTTTAAATCATGCGGCTGGGGTTCCGGTACCAAAGTGGAACACAACTCACAGGATGTATCATGTAAGACATGACATTAAGTCACGTCTGGGATGTCGCCTTGAGAAAACACACGCAAGCAGTGAGCAATGCGTCATGATCCTCATACAGGTTAGCTGTTCACATGTATGCATTGCTTTATGCATTCTCTTTTTCTGCTACATCTTGTGTTGCTGCTGCTGGCCTTTATAGGACCTCACAGTCATTATGCAATTCCATTTGACCATTAACCCTTTATAGTGATTACAAGGTTGATCTGGGGTGTGACACTCGTGGGTTGACTTCACCACCACCACCCCATTCTGTGTTCAGTTGACAATTAACCAAGATTCTGAGTATATCACGTGGATTTTGGTTGATTTGATATTAAAATTCTGCATTTTTTTTTTTGCACACAGCACCTCACAGCCTGACAGTGATGATTGGATGTGCAACGCCTTGTTGGTTTACCAGGATGTGGACAGGATATTTGACTGGACATAATGTTTTCGCTTTATTTTTGTGTGCACACACAAAACTTTTTTCATTAAACTCTCGTCACATTATTAAGCTAAAGGTTGAGTTTGAAAAAGGCGTTGGTCTGAGACTTTATTTGTGTTGGGGCTGGCATGCACGCTGACTCTCAGTCCTCTGACGAGAAGAGGCTGTCTATCACATCTCCAAATTTTATGCACACTTGTCTGCATGATTGGCGGATGCTGAGCGAAGAGCAGAGGTGGGCTGACAAGTGTCACATTATGATGGGCCTTCGGGAATTTCCATAGTAGTGCGATTTGGACTTGGGAGCTGGTATCAGAGAAGGATGAGACAATCAAAAACTGAGAAATGAGTGGAAGCTAAAAGGAAGAGGGTCTATTGTGAGATGAGCAAAGAGGAATCTGGGTAAAAGAATAGGCAGCGATCCGTTGTGTTGTGCTGCATGGTTTGATTCTTCCCCCGGAAAATAATTTATGCAACTTGCACATACAGTCACACAGACACTTGCTGCATGTTATCAACATTGCTTCACATAATAGAAGCTATTATGGTGGTATATGCCAATTACTCAGCCTCCAAGTAGCAAATGTGTATTTGCAGTTGCAGAGGACAAGCTGCTAGTTTCACAAAACTATTGATCTAAACCTTAGCTTCTGAGGAATGGATATGCATTTGCATGCTTTTCCCATCTGCCGTTGCACATTCGGTGCCAAGTCTGAAGTCCTTGTTTTAGCAAGTTGATAGTGACTCAAGCCTTGTTAACATTGACCGCACTTTACAAAGATTACTTTCTGGCCTGCTATTCATGGCCATGGCTATTACAATACAATATCAGTTGGTAAACAGTAAATGTTACTTTAAGGTGCATTCACATAGTTTAAAGAACAATTTCACATCTTCCTTTGTTTTTTTTCTCTACTTTTGTGTGACTCTTTTTAAAACGGACCCAACCATTCCTGATTAGGGGGGCTGGGAAAATAAGCTGCCTAGTACCTGCTGCCAGAAAGCCAGCACGTTCCTCTGTAGAGGTGAAAGAGATAGTATAAAGGGGTTACACCGACCTCCGTCAAAGATTTAACAGGTTTTATTTTTTTGGTTTTGAAAATAATCATTTAGTTTGTTTATATATTGTATTTAATGCCATTTCATAGGCCATCACTGATATAGAAGACCAGATTGCATTCAGAGGAAGTTGCATCTGAAAAATACAAGATAATTGAATAAAAATAAACAAAAAATGATCTTGTGTACACAAATATGGATGTGGCTTGAAGTGATATTTGTCTCTCAGCAGTTTGCAATATTCCCATGTTGCCAATTTAGTCTTGAGTATTTGGAACTGGGGACAATATACATAGGCACATGAAGGCAGATAGACGATGTCTGCAAAATGCACTCACAAGCTTAACGCTCTGTTAAAACAGGGCTAGATTGGTCTTGCATATATAGATTACCTTTTTATAGAGCACTTATGCTGCAGACATGCAATAATGTATGTAATTTGATGGGTGGTGATGATTTCTGCCTCGAACCATGATTAAAATTGGGTAAGCCACAGCTGTAGTAAACCCGAATGATTGACAGAACGATGTCATTTGGCAGAGTGTGCGCAAAGGTGTGTGCGCGTTTGCATTTATGGACTGTTTTTTTTTTTTTTTTCACAACAAAATATTGTATCCCATTAATAGCTGTTGAGGGATTTCATATCCTATGAGAACAGTAGTTGTGCTGGTGGCTTTTTCAAATGCACGTGCAGTAATAAGTTCAAAAGGCTCAGATGTTGCCTACTCTTTGACACCAGTGTTTGTGTCTCTGTCTTTCTCTCTGTCTGCGTCGAGCCCTGGCTGACAGCTTTGGCATCTCGTCAGGTCTGCTCTGCGAAGACGCCAATCAAGCCCCCGTCCAGGCAAATAAGCAATTAATCATTAGCATCCACGAACAAGCAATGCAACGAAGCCAAGGAGGTGGGGGAGGGAAGGAGAAAGGAGCAAAGAGAAAGAAAGAGGTATCAGGGTTCACTGGGTTCGTTGGAGACCACACCCTCTTCTCTCTCTCTCAGACACACACACACACACACATGCACAGTTCCCTGGTGAATTCTGCTCTGGTGACTGTGTAACAAGGGGATTATCGTCTTAATAAATGAAAGGATGAATTATGGAAATGAGGATTGGGCAGTAAAAAATATATAAAAAAAACAAGAATTGAGCAGCATCTGTTGACTAACACTACAAACTAGCTCCTTTTTTTTCCTTTTCCGATTCCACTCTCAGTAACAGCTGTTGGACAATTAATCTGTGATTAAAGAGATTCCTTAAAAAACAAAACAGAAAAACCCCAAAACATATATGTGTTCAAATCTGCTGTTGAAACCAACTCCAGTCACCGTTTCCTATACGTTTCTCGGCAAATTTCAGCTTTAAAGGTTACTCCTGACAGCTGAGCCACCGTTATCGTGATTTAAACCGACAACCAGGAAGACTCTGGGATGCCTTTGCTCGAGGCCACATCCCACACACACAACCCCCGTGTGTTTTCATTCCCTGTGTTATTTCGCCACCCTTTGTGGATTAAGCAAATGAGACAGAGTATGTGACTTAATTAGTTTTACCTTTAGACTGAGTCGGCCTTGGTTTGCAAGTATTGGATCAATCTTTCCATGTTAGTCTCCCCTGGACAAGGGTGGTTTCCCAACTTCCGAACAGGTGGAAGTTGGAAAATTGTGGCCATGCAATATTGTTTTTGTGCTTGACCTGTATTCAGCTCCGTCTATCTTCCACTCAACTCCAATCAGCTACCCTGACACTGGCTAAGGAGAAGCATCCTGCAGAATGATGCTGCCAAAACATTTCACTGTAGGCATGGAGGGTTTGATGTGACGCGTGTTGTTAGCTTGTCATAACACATGCTGCACTGCCCTAAATAGCTTATGGCAAAAGAGACAAAAAAATCTATCTGATTATTTATTCTGTCTTAAACTCAGCTCTAAATGAAGTTTTCCCAACTGGAGAACGGTTCCTGCATGTTTCTGACAATACCCTGTAGTTTTACCTTCTTTTAAATATCTTCAAGTAATCTTACCGAATATCTCAAGAGTCTTGCTACTTCCACTTCAGTCAGTGTATTTAGTTCCACTCAACTTTCAGCTCTGAGCAATTTCCCCCGACCCTGGTGAAGAAACGTATTCCGACAGCATGACGCCACCACCATCATGTTTGACAGTACTCAGGGTGATATACAGTGCATATTTTTTGTGGAACACTGCTTTTTGCACGAAGCTCAAAAGGTTTAAATTTCATATGATTGGAGCAGAACAACATCCACATCGTCCATCCACTTTGTGGAGTCGCGAGGGGTTGCTGGTGCCCATCTCCAGCTGTCAATGGGCGAGAGGCAGGGTACACCCTGGACAGGTTGCCAGTCTGTTGCAGGGCAACACAAAGAGAAACAGGAGAAACAACCATTCACACACACACTCACACCTAAGGACAATTTAGAGAGACCAATTAACCTGACAGTCATGTTTTTGGACTGTGGGAGGAAGCCGGAGTACCCGGAGAGAACCCACGTATGCACAGGGAGAACATGCAAACTCCATGCAGAAAAACCCAGGGCAAGGGTAGGACTCGAACCCAGAACCTTCTTGTTGCAAGGCAGCAGTGCTACCCACTGTGCCATCTACATCGTACTTAACATAATTTTTTTTATACTTTTCATTAAAACATCATAAACCCATGAAGATAAGCTGACAAAGACAAAACATGTACAAAGACCAAGCTGGCGGTGTGGGATGACAGGAGGTGTCGTGCGGCATTGATGTCAGCGCTATGCGTGAACTCTGCTTTGTACGTCACCCCATACCATTCTTTTCAAAACAATAATGTGTCAAAAACCCCTACGTCATCACCACATCTCCTGCTTACCTGCGACAGGTAAGCAGGACAGCAAATATGGGCTTGGCGGGCCAGGGATGTAACAGAGGCGGGCTGATTTTAACCCTTCTTTGTCATTTATTATTTTTTTTCTTGGGGGGGGGGGGGGTAGTTGAGCACCTGCAATTAGTTTTACAGAATAGATTACATGCTTTGAAACTTTCATTTTAACGGAGATTAAAATGATCTCCCTCCTAACTTCCAAAGATCAAACAGTCAGTTAGCGCAAACACCTGTGTGGGCGCATGTGCATTTTATTACCTTCAGTCGTGCCTTACAATCAACTTTTATGCCCTCTATCATTTCCGCTCTCTGTTGACTCACTGACAGATGGTGATAAGACGTTTACTGATATCATCTCTCCTTCCTGGCGTGTCTTGTAACCGGTCCAGAAAAGTAGATTCTCCTTACTTGCCGCCACCCGGATCTTCTTTCAGTAGCCAAGGTGTCCAGGTCAGCCTCAGACCCCTCTTGTAGATAATGTCACATATCCAATTACATGCAGGATGACTCCATTTAATCCTATTGGGAATTTGAATATGACAGCGGGGGTACATATTTTTTCTGTAGTGACCAGTGATGTAGGCTTAAGATGAAGGCTTGTAACTGGATTTATTCTGGAAAGCAGAAGGGCAAAAATAAAATACAGCATGATTGTGAAGTAGAAGGAAGAATAGTTTTAAGCTCTACATTATTAGAATCTGAAAACTTTGGGTATAGATGTATACTCAGCCTTTTTTTGAATTAATATTTTGTTTAACTACCTTTTGTTTCATGTAGAGCTGCTATTGTCTCATAGTCCTACTCTACCAGTTTTGCTCATCAGATTTGCTTTTCTCATTCTTCTTTGCAAAAATATCTAAATTTAAGTCAGAGTGCATCTGCGAATATCAATTATAGGTCTTGCCAAAAAAAGATTTTAACTGGATTTAGGTTTGAACTGGGCCATTCCAGCACATGGAAATGCTTTGATTGAAACAATCCATTGTCGCTCTGAATGTATGTCCAGAATTGTTTTCACACTAGACGTAAACCAGTGAAGTAAACAGGTCACCAATATCTATAAAGCATATGTCCTTTTTGTTCCACTACCAGCACATTAAATCAAGTTAGTGGTTGTACCACGAAAAAAAGGACAAAATATCAGAGGACATTAATACTTTTACTGACACTTCCAAGGCACGGTAACATCCTTCTCATTAAAATAAATAAATCCAATTAAGTAATGATCTTTTTTTCTTTTTCTAAGAAGCTAAAATTTGTTAAAGTTTTAAAACCTATAAAACTCATACCACACCACCATTTCCGGGACAATTAAGAAGGAATAAGCCGGCGTTGTGCGTGCACCAGTGCACCCTTCGACGTGATAAGTTGTGATTGCTGGCTCTCCTAACCACCCCTGCTGCTTGACTCAGCTCACAGAACTGCATATCAGGCATGAAGTGAGGTGTGTGTGTGTGTGTGTGTGTGGGGGGGGGGGGGGAAATGCATCACACACATATACAGTATTTAAAAAATGTGTAGGGTTTTTGCTTCTAAAAGGAGGTTGCAGATTCACAGATTTCTCCAAGTGTCCTTCGGGGACTTCACAAGCCGTGGTGGGTTGCATGTCTTGTGCCAAGTGCCGTTTTAGACCCCCACCTCCTCTTTAAAAGCTACAGTCATCAGCAGCATTGTTACGAGCGTGCGCATTCCCCTCCGCGTTTTCACCCCAGCAGAGAGTTGCGCCTATCAAACGCATGTCACTTTCCTTCAAACGCCGTGACACGTTTCACTTTATCCAAATGGCGGGGCGGCTCCTGCAGATGTGGGAGAACGATAGCAGAGCTCTACCTGCCATGAAATGTAACACAACTCCAAGTCCTCGGAGCAGTAATCTCTACTCTATCAACATGGGCTTTTGCCCACATAGACACAGAGGCATGCGAAGAATGAGGCTTTGATAGACAGACAGGCGGTCTCAGGTTGATATCAGATGTATGGCGATGAAGCCTGTAGATAAGGTGTGGCATTTCTGCCTTGATGTGAAACATAGCCTTGCTAAATTCCAATCAAGCTGCAGGGACCTTTGAGAAAGCGTTTTGATAAAAATGAGATACTCTTAATAATTACCCTTTATGGGTTATTAAGGGTAGTGATTAATCTTAGAGGAATTTAATTGGATTTATTCATTTAGTGACAATCCACAGCTCAAAACACGTTACATAACACATTTATATCTAATTATAAGGAATCCCTATTTGTCCAAAATAAACACAAATGAAATCAAACTACATACAGTCATATTCAATCTCTTTATGTCAGGATTTATGTTTTTGTTTGTTTATTTTGGACTTTTCTGGAAATTTCTTGGATCAGTCTTCACCTCTCAGCCACTATCCAATCCGCTCAGTCTCCTTCCATCCAAAATCTTGCTCTTAATCAGATCCAGCTGCTGCACTAATTAGTCAACGCTGTTCACCTGTCTACATATACCTGCTTCAGCCAACTCATCCCTGCCAGGACGTCTCATCTCATCTTGCTTCAGGTATTCAGTCGCCGTGTCTCTACCGGTTTCTGTGCGCCCGGCAAGCGGGATTCTTCTGTTTTATTCTTCCGTTTATTTCTGCCTGTGTACGGCTGGATATCGAGTTCACCAGCACAAGTCATTACACTTTATGATACAACACAGCCAAATTTGGTTTAATGCCAATTGGTAAAAAAAAAAAAAAAAAAAACTGTCATCCCCTCATTCTGAGCAAACATGTGGCAAATGTGGAGGGGAACGATTGTTTTAAACAGAAGTGGTCTGTGTTGTATGTCCTCCAATAGACTAAGCCAAATGAAGCAAAACTACAGAGACAGCTTAAGATAAACCACCGGCATATCGTGCAAAATCCACCTTTTTAGTCATTAAATACATTTTGCCATCTACTTCGAGGCTCTTGGAATGTAGAAAATTTGAATGTAGTCTGTTCAGGTTCTGTGTAGATATCTTTATATTCTTTTCGGATCATACATTTCTAGCTGTTCAGTTTTCTGTTATGCTCTGAGAATAATTACGTCACAGTATTTGCTGTGGAGCTGCTAGACAAGATCATGGACTTCAGGCTGACCAGTATCGCAAATCTGCCATTTTCTTTTCTCTGAGCAATTTTGTAGTCCAAGCTTAACGATGCCAAAACTACAAGTGGATAAGTCTAAATGTTTGGTTGTCCATTGCACCATCTCCTATCATCCTACAAAAACGGGTTATCGGAGTGGAGTAAAACACCTGAAGGGGGGCGGGGTGTAAAGTGCCTTTTAGATTTAGAGAGCACCAAAACGAGTTACTCTCGGATGAACCTCAGAACAAGGGTTAAAAAGGGGAATGTGAGAGTAAATGAACAAGGAATTCAGCACAAAGCACTGCAATTCCACTTTACATAGACCACAACTTAATTATGTCAATGTGAAAAGGAATAACTGAAAAGTATATGTCCACTTTAAGGAAATAGTTGCAAATTCCCATCGTAAACATAATCTCTGGAAACAGATGAAAAACATGCTTCGCATGTGTAGCCATCATCCTATATCTGTTTTACCATTGCTTTATTTCCTGGATATAATTTCTCAAAAGCTAAGCAAAGATATGAAAAAGGATAAAATAACTACGTAGATCTCTGGTGTTGTTATTTCTGGTTCCTGCTATACATGCAATACAGCTCAAATATTGATTTGAGTCTTTAAGATTTTAGTTTTGCTGATTCCGAGTAACGTTTATTTTAACTCATGCACATGAAAACATAAATAAACATTTTATCAACATTAGATGGTCTACATTGGTGTTGTGGTTGTGTCCTATTTGGTTTCATCAAAGCTTTCTCTAGGACAACCTTTTGTTTTAGATAATTAATTAATTTAGATTAATTCCCCTGGACTGGGGTGGTGGTCCCCTTTTAATAAGAGCTGTCAGGTCTCTGTATGTCTCATGATAAAATAACAATGAGGTCTGTAAAAATGAAATCTTCATCGTGTTAAACCCATATGACCCTTAAACAACCAATGACACCTTTGTCAAGTAAAGCTAAAGGTCAGATGGTGGTTCATTGGTTCCCTTATCAATATAATAAAGATAAAAACCCCAATCATGACTTCACAGCAGTAACTGTAGAGAATAAGGGGCTCTCAGAGAAAAATCCTACTTTTTTTTCCCCTCACCACCCACAGTGTAATATTTAGATTTGCTTTGCCAGCATTCGTACATACTCTGCTCTGTGAGCTCATAACACGTCAAGCTGTCATCTGAAGGTTACAACACCATATCTGAGTTATGTTTTTGTTTTCACTGAACACTTGAGCTATGACACATCCACGATAGCTTTGGCCTTCAACTCAATGTTGCAGAGACACTACACAACGGGTATACGCTGTTAGAGTTTGCATCCCAGGAAATGCAGCATTCATATGCAGCCACCTGGTGCAAAAGTCTGTGTTTCGACATACTTGAATTTGGGTAAATACAATTCCAGATCCTCGCTCTATATGTTATCTTGTATGTATTTTTCCACCTCTCTTTTGCACTGACTCCACTCAGTCTGTTTCTCTTTTCCTCCCCTGAGCAAAGGGGACAGCTGCTTATGTCTGATAAACGGCTGGCAATTGGCATGGCGAGAGATGGGAGACAGGGAGCAAAGAGGAATTAAAAAAAAAAAAAAGAAAAGAAAGCAAAGAGTGCGGCACATCGATCGAGACCACGGCGAGCGAAGGAGGCAATGAGGATTAAAGAGCAAGATTTTTTTTCTGGCAGCATCCACCTCAAGAAGCGAGAGTAGGGGAGAGGAGGCAGATGAGGTCTAATCGTGACCTAGATTCCTAAATGCCCAGACATAATAGCTAGGCCCTTACCCCACGTGAACCCCCTCTCTCCCCCCCAAAACTCACCTCAGTCAAAACAATAACAGAGAGATGAGGGAGCTGAAGGAGGAGACAGGGGGCCCAGTTTGGGGATGGTTCCAGCCCACCGACCCTCAGACCTCCTCCACAGATGCAATGCACTCAGCCACCCTGTCATTAACTCCCAGCAGCTGTTGGGACATAAACCTCTGGAAATTCCTGGAAAGACAACTTGAGGAAGTTTTTGGGGAAATGTTTGAATAAGCTTCTACACTGGAGTCCTTTGAACTGTCTAAATATTTCTCTATTCCGAATTTTGCTTCCTTTGAAAGTTACTTTAGTCAAAAGGTGGATGAAGCCTCTAGCCAGTTTCTCCTGTCAAATCAACGACACTCACTTTTGATCTATTACAGTAGTCCTCAATTCTGGTCCTCTGGTCCTGCAAGTTTTATTTGTCACTCTGCTTCAACACACCTGAATTAAATAATCAGATCATTAGCAGGACTCTGGAGAACTTGACTGCATGCTGAGGAGCTAATTTAGCCATTTGATTAAGATGTGTTAGACCAGGAACACATTTAAAAACTGCAGGACACCGGCTCAGAATTAAGGACGTCTGATATAGCATATGACCTGTAATACATATGAGGGTCTTTTGTTTTGCTGTTTAATTAATGGGAAAATATGATAATTTTTATAACTCAGCACTATTGATACTATATATATATATATATGCATGAAAAAATTACTAATAGTCTGCAACTCCAACTTGGGTTCGCAAGGGGAAGATTGATATAGCAGTTTGGATATTGAGGAGGAGAACGTCAGGAGAAATACTGTCTGAGTGGAGTTTGGAATCATAACATACCGGCACCCTATCCTGGTATATAAAAGTGCTCCTTGGTGAGCCCAGTCTGTGTGTAATTCTCCACTGGGGCCAGTTTTGACAACTGTGTAATCTCAAACACTAGAAATCTAGCATCATTCAGACCAA
Source organism: Fundulus heteroclitus (assembly GCF_011125445.2). Lineage (NCBI taxonomy): Eukaryota > Metazoa > Chordata > Actinopteri > Cyprinodontiformes > Fundulidae > Fundulus > Fundulus heteroclitus. Next base: position 6,695,356 of record NC_046377.1, on the reverse strand, counting down.
AAGTGTTACTCTGATGTACACAGGTATGCATCAACACATTACTTTTAAAAGAATGTCTACAGAATGGCCTGCACCATATTATCAAGCCATCCAGTGGTTGTGCAGGTCTCACTTTTTTACACATAATCAGCCTGTGTTTTACTTGTGAGGGTTTAAGTTAGCTACAATGTGAGAACGTTATTCTGAGGACACATTAGCCATGTTTACATCCAGTTCTCATGCAATTTTTCTGCAAATGTTTAAAAGGTTCCAACCAAGAAAATGCAAATCAGATGTTTCCATTAACTGGTTTGTAGCGAATTCACCGCAAAGTGAACATACTTTAATTTCATAAGGAGACGCAAAGTGTAATGTCGTCACGCGCTGATGTTACGCAGTGATAAACAGAAAGTGACGGTTGCAAACTACTACAAACCACAGATCAGTAATGGAGCAAGGGTTTAATGAATGTGTTGCTATTTCTTTTCACCAATGAAACTAAGAAATACTCGAGTCTTTGTCGGTCCACATGTACCTGTTGTTGATTCCAGGCTTGTTTTGGAGCACTGTGGGAACATTTAGGCTCATGCACAGAGAAAAAGTTTGTTGCTGGTGAAGCTAATTATGGTGGCTAAACATTCAGGAGGATTGTTTGGAGAGAGGGGTTAGTTGTTTAATCCAATCTGTGGACAACTGTAATGATCAGAGGGAAAGGACCCAGAATTCAGCCAGACCAGCAGAGGTTTCTTTTAAAAGAAGCTTTTTAATCACAAAATCAAAAGAACAGGGGACAAATCCAAACTGGCTGTCAAAACAAAAAATAAACAAACGAGCAGGGTAGACAAGGCAGGAACAGACCGGACAGAATGGCTCAGGTTTCTGGACGAAATGGGGTCAAAAAGCAACCCAACGTACAGAATTTGCAGGCGGAGACTCACCCAAACTCAACAGGACAACCTGGCACTGATGTCTGGTCTCAGCAGTTTATATGGAGGTGGAATCAGGTGAAGCCAGTGAGAGGTGATTGCAGCAGGGGTGGAGTTAGGCAGGTGTGCAGAGTAAGTAATTAGACCAGACATCAGTGCTGAGGCTCAAAACAAGAACAGATCAAAAATTCAAACCTAAAATAAGAAGCTTCTGAAGACATAACTAAAACAGTAAACAAGAATCCAGACTAGACATAACTCAAAAAACAGCCAGCTAATAAAAGACAGGAGAGAGAAGGAAAACTAAAACTAACATAAACCAGAACAGAACTCAGAATATTACAACAACAGAAGACATTTTTATACTGACTTGCTCACAAACAGCAGTTGCCTCCATCGTCTGGCCGTTGAATCCCTGCTCAAGCAGTCTAATCTAGCCATGGCATGAACCATAATGTGTTCTCTTTCACCAGGTTGTGACTGTTCCTTCCCTTAAAGCCTGTCATAATCCTTAGGCAAAAAATTGTTCTTAATCAAGAGACTGGTTTTAATGGTGGAGAAAAAAATCCGTCTTCCTCACCTGTTTGGTTTCATGCAGTGTTTATGATCTTTTTCTGTGTTTCTAATAACCAGTCACACAGCCATTTGACTTATTACTGTTAAAAAAGGTATTTTATAATAAAAACTCCACGCAGAGCCTTTTGATACCTAGTTATCCATACATTGTGCTGTTTTAAGAAAGGATTGGCTACAAAAGCCTTTCATTTGTGAGCAAAGTGTAATTCATGTTCTTTCAAAAGCATCAGAAAAGCAAATTATGATTTGTTTCATACTTTTAATATTCATAGATTTTATGGATCTAAAATCTACTTAAATTATTCCTTCCAGATCAAACCTATGCTCCAAGGTTCAATGTGCAGGTGTCTCTGATAATATGTCGTAAAATATATAGCAACTGAGATCGGTTATCCTAAGTTTATTTGTATGTTTTTCTTTTCTTGTTTTCTCCTTTTTATTCTAGGATGTTTAATAGCATTCCTTCCACAAAGTTAGTAATAATAATAACTTTAGTTATAAATGCTTTCATACAAAGTGCTGAACAATTACAAGGAGATAAAAGACAAACAAAAACAGTACAGATAAATAAACAGATAAAACAACAGAAGATAAAATTGACTACGAATAGGGCATAATAAACAAGTGGGTCTTTAACTTAACTTAAAAACCACCAACAGACCTGCTTGCCTGATGTCCTGAGGGAGGGTATTCCACAGGAAAGGGGCTTGAAAAGAGAAGGCATGCTCATCAGCAGTTTTTCTTCGTGCTTCAGGGATCTTTAGAATGCTAGTGCTTTGAGATCTGAGAACTCGAGAGGGACATACAAATACAAATCGTCTGAGAGGTAAGAGGGGGCCAATCCGTTTAAGGCCTTGTAGGTGAGCAACAGGATCTTGAAGTTTGCTCGAACATGACAAGGCAGCCAGTGAAGAGATGACAATACTGGGGTGATGAGCGCATATTACCTAGTTTTAGTTAAAACAAGGGCAGCCACATTCATAACTGTCTGCAAACCCCTAAACATTTTCTTGGTATCCCAGAGAAAAGGGCATTGCAGTAGTCATTGTGTGAGAACCCAAATGCATGGGTAGGAATCAGCATTTTTGAAGGATAAAATTGGCCTAATTTTTGCAATATTCCTCATATGATAAAAAGCTGTCTTAGTCACCTTCTTCAAAGTGAGCACAGGGTCAAACCACACTTGCAAGTTCTTAATGTTATCCCTACATTTGGTCGTCCATATTAAGGGTAAGGTTTAGAAATTAGTATAGCTGTTTCTGAGGTCAGATTACCATTAAGTTTGACATAACTGTGTAAAGAAGCAGGAAGTTATTAGACAACCAGCCCCTAATGGCTGATAGACAGGCCTCTAATTTCGACATGACTGCAGTGTTGTCAACAGTAAAGGGTACGTATAGCTACAGATCATAGGCATAGCAATTAAAAGGTAACGTTAATTTAACGCTAAAGGGGACCAAGAGGAAGAAGATAGAGGGAAAATAGCAGTGGACCAAGCACAGATCCTTGAGGGACCCCATGCCTCACAGCACAAGACACAGAGGTCTTGTTTCTAAAACTAACATACTGAGATCTGTCAGACAGGTAAGATCTGAGCCATGAGAGTTCATTACCAGTGACTCCAATAAAGTGTTCAAGCCTATCCAGAAGAATACCGTGGAACAGAGGTGCGGCCATTGTCTGCATTCACCAAGAGATCGTTTACAACTTTGGTTAAAGACATTTCTGTGGAATGGTTAGATCTAAAAGCCGACTGGAATGACTCAAACCGATTATTAGTGGACAGATAATCAATGAGCTGCTTAGAAACAACTTTTTCAAAAACTTTTGACAAGAATAATAGTTGAGATACAGGCCGATAGTTAGCAGCTCTGTCAGCGTCCATTTCAGGTTTCTTCAGGATTGGAACAACCACTGCGGATTTAGAAACAGGCAGGGAAAGGTCCATTAGTCAGAGAAGTTCATGGTCTGGGTGTCCACAGAATAGTTGTGGGTAAAAACGGAGTCCAACACATCAGGAAGATGTGCTTTAATTTTGAGCAGTGCTTCTGGGATAATACGGCGAGAGAATCTGAGGTACATTTTTCCCCTCTCATAAGCCTGAGGTGAAGAGATTAAAATATTAAATACAATGACTGAATGATCTGAAATAGGTAAAACACAATTATTAGTTAGAGATACAGTCAGTCCATAGTCCAGACCTAGGGTGTGACCCATATGTGTTGGCCCAGACTCAAGCAGTGTAAAGTTGAGAGAATCAATGATGTTCAAAGTCTTTGACCAGAGGTTTATCCTGGCAACATAAGTGAATATTAAAATCCCCCACTATTAAAATCTTGTCGCAATGAGCAATGAAGCACAACAGGAAGTCTGAGAATTCAGAAATGAAATTAAATGAAATGAATTAATTGAGAAGTTCTGTATTGCTGAAGCAGCTGTTAGCGGTTAGAACGTTACACATCATTTCTAGAAAATTAATCAAAAATAAAATGCTTAGAAGTCAATCATGAAAAATACCAGAGCAGATTAAAAGAAAACATTGATGCTTTAGAATATATGTTAAAGTCTGTCAAAAGTCACTCATCTGCCAAAGATATTCTTTTGCCTTTTTTATGTCTTCCATCTCAGGCAGAATTTGCATTTTGTAGTCAATATGCATCTCAAAAAGTTTGTTTTGTGAAATCCTGCAACAGAATACCTTACTTAATGACAGACCCATGCTTTCATTGTCAGTAAACAATTGTAAATGAAAACAAAAACACACTAGATAACATTTTAAATTAAAATTCTATAATAGATCATTTTCAAAGAAAATAACTTTGCTCTTTAGTTCCTTCTTAAATTTATCCCAAATCCAGATTGCCGATCTGGATGTCCAGAGCAAAGTTTTGTCTGCGTCTGTGCTTGTTTCACCTGTCTGTGTTTTTGTTGTTGTCTCCATCTTATCTTGTACCTGCCATGGTGCTTGCAGAGTCAGATCCAGACGGTTTGATGAGAGATGTCTCACTGGGACGCAGCACGTGACCCGAGGCTGTCGATGCTCTTACTGTCCCTCGTGGACCCACATGTATGTGTTTACCACAATTCATATTAAAGGTCGATTAACTTACCTCCTTATGGCGTCATTGGTTGAAATAACAAAAACAAACAAAAAAAAAACTCACATGTTGTTAAGATGTCAAGATGAGTTTTAATAGTATATCTGTCTGCAGGAGAGATTGTTATATAAATAAAGGGCTGTAACTGAGGACATATGAATGAAAAAAAAAAGATTTCACAGTGCTCAGACTTTTCTAACTATATAAATGTCTAGGTGCTGCATTAAGTGCAGTAAGCAGCTCAACATACCTTGTCTAATCATTTGGACTAGTAAAAAGGTCATGTTAGCTAACTGCACAAACATTTTTAATATAGATCTGTCTATATTAAAATAACTCCAACAGGAAAAAAAAGTTGGATAAATTTAAATAGAAATTAGATAGAAAGATTATCCATATCATAATGAAAAGCTTGAAGTAACAACTGAGATAAATACGCCGGATTGGTTGTCTGTATTGTCCAAGGCTATCAATAAAAGTGAAAAATGACTACCTAACACAAGTAATAGTTTTGCATTTCTTGCAATGGTATAGTTACATAACAAAACTCCAGTAGGAAAAAAAAAACATCCAGCAAAAGCAGGTTGAAATTCGAATGAATGGCTGTCCGCATCATTGATTTATTCTTAGTATGGGTGATTATTTCTATGATTATTTCTATGATCATTTCTATTCACAAAAACATTAAACCTTGAAACATTATTATTAGGTTCAAATGAGAATGAAGGATAATCCATACCCTCGAAAAAAAAATATTTTTGGTAAAACATTTCTGCCCTTGTTTGAAACCTCAATAGCAAAAATCCAGCAAGAAAGAATGAATTACACACAGATGTTTGAAAAATTCCATGAAATGAACAAATCAGACTAAAATAACTATAAATGGATGTCTACATTACTGCTGCCATTGGTAAAAGTGATCATGAGGATAAATTACTAACACAACAATGACATTTTTTTTTATTTCAGGTTTTAGGAATATACCTAAGAAAACTCCAGCAGGAATACATAAACAAGAGAAAAATCAAGCTAAACATGGATAGGTTTAAATATGAATGAATTCACAACAGCCTTTGTAAAAGTGATCATGAATGACTCACAAACAACAGTTTCACATTTCTCTTTGTGTTAAAAGTATGGAAAGCAAAACTCTAGCTAGAATAAAATAATAATAAAAAAATGTCAACAAAAGACATCTTTTGAAATGCTAATGAATGGCTGTCTGTATTGCTGATGCCATTGGTACGAGTGATTATGTGTATTACTCATCTACAGGGCTAAAGCACATTTGGTTAATTTTACATCAAGACATGCTCTTTAATCATGCACTAAGCTTACATTTCTTTCAATATAATCATAAATAAGGCACTTGTTATTTTATTATTGGATCTGAAGGTTATATAAATGTCGAGTGTAAAAATTTGTGTCAAGTCAATGGCTCTCAGACTGTTTTATTGAGTATTTCAAGAAGAAAGCATGTTGTTGAGCTAAATACTTCAGTGGCATTTCGTTGAAATTACTTTAGAATCATGTCTATTTTAATCAAGGGCTAACCATGAATAGGCACACTCTTTTTGTTTTTTTTGTTATTATACTTTATAAATGGTCTGAAACAGACAGGATATGGGCAGATCACAGGAATATTTGAAAACCCAAAGTCAGCGGGTTGAATCGAGTTAAACAGAATTTATTTGCGACCTTGGTTGTGGAGTTAGTGACAGCAAGCGTGGGAGGTTTGAGGGTTTGCTGTGGAGTGAAAAAGGAATAGAAAGAATGTGGGAAAGGGAGGCTCATCCCATAGCCGCCAGCGACAGTGACCAGCCATTGGATGTGCAAACTGCAATCATTTCAAATAGATGCTGTGCATCCATAATAAGCATTTTGCACTCGCGCAAAGTGACAATTTGCACGTAAATACCACCGCTGGACAATATGGTGGTCTATTTTTATTTCTGGATCCACGAGGAGAAAAAAATGGATAAGAGTGGAGAGAGGAGCTCTATCTGCCTGACTTTGGTCAAATTCAATTCTTTGACATATGGCGGATCGGGAATAAAAAGGTAAAATATGCATAGCAGCATAAAGGTGGTGCCCTGACCTGGACATGATACTATGCTGATATACAACCAGCGAATGACTATTAGAAAGTACAAGAGAATTTTAAATAGGAAGAAGAGAGGAGAGTGAAACAATCCAGCTGACTTGTACTGTGAGAGCATACAGTTACCCCACAGTTCATGTGTTCACCCCAAGGCCAAGGGATTGTGCTCTAAAACAGCAAAATCCTCCCCAGTCATATGCTATAACAGCACAGTCATTTTAACTCTAAATCCAGCTAAAAAGTGACTAATATAACCCAAGTGCTAAATATAATACAATGCAGTATGGCTGGGCCTATAAATAGTCCCAGCAACTGAGACATTTCCTTTCTTTGTTCTATGCCAAGAAAAGAAACAAATAAAGAGCAAGAGAGACATAAAGGAAATGTGGGGCGGGGCTGTATTAAATAAATGAGAGAAACAATGTAGTGAGTGAAAAACAAAGTGTTAGAGTTCTGACACACACTCACACAGTATAATAATGTGGTCCTCCCATGAAGAGCAGGAATGTGACAACTTTCCCTGCTCTTCCCTGAGACAAAAAAGACAAGTCGCTTGAAACCAATGAGGCCAAGTGGACACTTTAATTACAAGCGACAAAGGAATGACGGAGCCAGCGAGACTTGGGTGATGATGGCGCTGCTGTTTTGTTTGTTTAGGAGACAATACAACTGTCTGCAAAGGCTATTTGTGGTGTAAAGAGCAGAAAAAAAAGTGATTCATTTTAAGGAGGAAGAATCAAGAAAAAAAATAACCGAGGCTTTGGATCCATTCAGAAACACATGTACACACACTCATGCGTTCATATGGCAGGATGATGAAGCTGACAAACATTTGAAGGAAAACCAATGATGATTCAGTTTGACTCTTTTTGAAAATAAGATACTTGGTGACAAATATAGCTCCAGAATAAAATCAAGCAGGTCTAAAAATATGATTCTGCTGACTGCTTTGGGTCTTAACAGCAGTCTTTGGAGTAGCACTTAAAAGCAATTCACTCTTTTCTAAACTGGGCCATCAATTCAAAATGCCAAAGCTCGTGGCATGTTTGGAAAATAAGATTTTCCTTTCTTTAATTTTTTTTTTTTACTTTGATCTATTTGGACTCATGCTTGGAAGCTGCTCAGGTCTATGACATGGCTTAAGATGGGGTTTAAAGCACACTCTGTCATTACAGAGCTGCAGTTTGCATAGGCCGCTATTCCTGAAACAGAGGCTGGTCGTTAGTGCATTCAGTAATGGATATCTGGACGCAGATTTTTTTGCAGATGAAATAGGCACCTTGTAAATGAGGAGCTGGTCTGTGGTTGTGGTCGAAGCAACATGCCAATAACACGTGCAATAAAGGGTGATCTGAAAACAAACAAAGGGTTTCTCTTACTGCCGGACAAGACATTTGCTTTACAAAAAAAAGGTCTATAACCAGTTACTCTGTAAAGAGAATTTGTCAGTTTTACCAATTTTCCTGTTAACCTTCATTCTAGTTTTTAGTTCTAAATTAGGTTTGTACCAGAAAGCTGAGAACACTTCTGAATGTTGCCAAAGAGTGATAATAGCCCAGCTTGAATATAAGTTTATAAAGTGAAGATTTATATGACCATTTCAGTGGTGAGAAAGAATGAGTCTGAAGAAATTTCTGAGCGCAATAGCTCAGAGACTTAACAAACCAGCACCCTATAGGGGGATATAAAAGCACACTGTGGTAAATCCAATTCGCCTGTAATTGACCACAATGGAAAATTACGAGAAAAACTGTAATTTGAAACACAAACACCCTGGGTTCAAGTAGTATACATGTTATTAGTCGATTTTTGCTCCTGTTCTGACCAGCATTGTTACTCTGATGTCCCTGGATGTCAGCCCTCCCATATTTGCAAATATTCTTGTCACAAACATATTTCATACCGGAAAACCATGCAGTGAGTGTGCAAATATCACTTTCCACCACATAATATATCTATATTGTACCCACTGTACAATAGGTAATGTAAAAAGGTAATTTTGAATATACCACCCATCATGCCACACTGTATCAGTTCATCTAAAGTTAATTTTGTCATTATAATGTTGTTTGGGCCTAATAAATCCCTTCAAACTAATGCTACGCATGTGGTGGAATATAGGTTGGAATGGGTGTTTAAAATGCTTTTCTGTGTCCCCATTAAGTGGCTACTACCATTTCTTTTAAGACCTTTACTCAAAACAAATCATCAAAGAAGTGACAGCGATATGCTGTGGGGTTAGTTTTCTTCACATGGAACTGGGTTGTTGTTTTTGTTTTGCTTTGTTTTTTTTTTTTTGTCTATGCGGATGAAATCAATACTTCTAAATACCAGTTCTGGCCAAAAGCTAAAGATAAAGGTATACATTTTATTTCATAGTATCACTGTCTGTCCAAGTATACGTACAAATCCAAATAACAATGACTTCATGAAAGGAGTATTAAAATTAAAACCCATGGAGTAACATGAAGCAGACAGTAGCAGTATGAGACAAGTGATGTCCTCACAATCTGAAAGGCTTGGAAAACTTGGAAAATAGGGTGGACATATATTGCCAAGTGACGATGAGAAACATAGTTCTACCTAAGAACATTGGGTGGTAAGACACAATCAAAATGTACTTAAAATATTATTTAAAGTGTGTTCATACCTGTGAAACCAGCTCTTTGATTTTTTTCACCTTCTCATAGATTTGTTTGTTTTTTAAATTTAAATAGGATAAATAGTATATTATATTATATTATATTATATTATATATATATATTTAAATAGGATAAAGATCCCCATACATTGCTGTCAAGTCAGTTTTGGCCCTCATCATACCAGTAAGGTACACACATACACACCCGAACACCCTAAATAAAGCTGTATGTGCACAGATTGTTGTGACAGCCACTGATCAACCCTCAGCCAGCAACAGGTGCAGCTGGCTGAGGGAGGAAACATGTGCATGTATGTTTGCCTATGTGAAATAGAAAACCAGACTGCTCTTTAACCGCTGCACATATCAGCCACAGTAATGTGCCTTTTCCCCTACCCATACATTAGCTGTTTTAAATCGGGAGCAACAGGGGATCACTCGACTGGCATGAAGGACAACCCCCCCACCCCCTCCCCCATTAATCCACCACATCAAAAGAAGGAAAAAAACTAAATAGTAGGATGAAAACTTATTCAGGCTTAAGCTTTATGTTGGCTTTGAATATGTTCTTTTGGCAAGTCAATCATATTGAAAAAATATGCAATTTGCCCTTAGCTATCACGATGGAGGAGCCCTATTTGGTTGCTCCCTTATTCAGGGGTCAGCACAAGTTGCATATAGGCTTGGCAACATTTTTACAGTGGATAACCCCCCCACCCCCCAGCACACACAGACACACGTATCAAAGACACAGAGTCACCCTGCTACACCAGGGTGAGTCTGTGAGTCTTCCTTTGCCATTACAATGCATTTTGAAAATTAACCCAACTGAAAAGTAGGAATCTCACTCTCAAATACATGTTGGTGTTTAGTGACAACAGCGTTTCTGGGATAATACTGCTGATCTATTTATGTGCATCTCTGTTGCTCTTCTCCAATCCCGGCGTTTTTTCAGTGTTCCATTGGGCCATGTGAGAAGTTGGATTGTAGTGTTTGGGAAAGCTGAGGAGCAGAGGCATGATAAGGTATTTGTCATGATACATGTCATACAACTCAGCCAACACAACCTGAACCTCTGAGTATGTAAAGACTGTCCAAGCCCCCAGCTACCGTCTCACTCGGCATCACAAATAAACAGGCCTGGGAAAGATGCAACCTTTGAAACAGCACAAAAAGCAAAGGCTGTTGACCTCGGCTGGGCATTTAAAATGTGGTGGAATTTGATTCATGTATTTTGCAGTACTGTATCAGTATGGAAAAAAATTTGCATTTCCAAAAATTACATCCATCAATCCAAACATATTATTTCAACCTGGAAACAACTCACACAGACAGAGGAGGTAATTAGAGAGATTGATTTACATAAATCAGCAAAGATTCTTTGGAGCTTGGACCCCGGCAGAAGTCGTGAAAGCTGCTAATGTGTATGAACTTGGATGTTTATTTTAGGATTAGGATTAGAGAAGTCTTCCCCTGGGGTCTGGACACTGCTGGTGAAGGCTAAGAGGAGAAAGGGAAGCCAGGAGGAGCTTGAGAGCCCAAAAGAGATGGGGTGCAGATGGGTCGAAGCTTATCTGAAGAGCAGGAGAATCCATTGGTGGAGAGCTTTAAATACAAAGCCTTGCAGGGTGATTGGCTGAAGTAGGATGAGGACTTGACGCCGATTGGCTGGAGAACAGGTGCATGACGAGAAGATTGAGGAATGCAGGAGAGGCTGGGGGGAGTCTTCCAGTTTGAATTTACATCTAAACTTAATTTCAATCTGGAAAGACTCACACAGCAGAAGAGGCAATTGGAGAGATTTATTGACATAAATCAGTAAAAGTTCTTTGGCGTTCGGGCCCTGGCAGAAGACATGAACGCTGCAAATAGCTATGAGTTTGGATGTCCATTTTAGGATTAGGATTAAAGAAGTCGTGCCCCCAAAAGAGGGTGTCAAATCCGATGCCGACCTAAAAAGAAAGAAAAAAAAGAATACTATGTGAATTTAAGTTTACACTACCCTTGTTAAACCGATCCATACTGAGCTCGGATCGAGCTTGGATCAGTTAACCATGCCGAGCTTGGTTATGATGACCATTTACACATCACCCTAGCACGGTTCCTCGCCTCCTAGTGACAATCTACGGTACAACTGCTCTCTAGGATTGAAGGAGGGACTCAGGCAAATCAAAATGGCGGCACCCATAACATTCAGGAAGTTATGCTTCGTTATAATTGTGATACTTCGTTGTTTGCGGAGAGTCAGGCGAAGAAGGCAACATTTGGTGAATTTACTTGAAGGAGTCAGCTTTTGAGACGTAAATAAGACAAACGAACGTCCAATCAGGGCTTACAGACACAGAAAACAACAGACGTTGAGGTTCATCACACTGCCAAGCAGAATCATCACTGGAAATCGTGTGGCATGGTAGGGAAGCTAGTATTTTTATGAATGTCTGAAACTGCAAAATTAGTCAGCTGACTGTGAGGAGATGATGCGGTCTGCTCATGCTCTCTTTGTTATCTGAGAACCGTGCCACTGAAAAACCGGGCCGAGCCCACCCATCGAACTGGTCTAGATTTAGCACGGTCCGGTTGTGTCTGGCATGGTCCAGTTCAGTTTGCGATCCATTTACACTCAAAAGTTATATCAGTTACCTAGCTCGGACCGGTCTTGGCACGGTTAAAAAAGGGTAGTGTAAATGGGATATTAGAGAGAGCGTGGACTGGGCCATGCCTGATAAGGCATAGAGAAGGTGTGATATGAAACTGATTAGGCATAGAGAGGAAATGAGGAAGCATGAGTGCCTAGACCCACAAGCCAACTCCTCACTCCCTTTGCCTTGACAGGCACGACCTTGTCCACACCCCCTCTGTGTCAGGCATGGTAAATCTTCATCCTCTATGCCTCGAAAGAATTTGTTGTCTAAGACTGCGATGGTGTAGAGGGGATGAGATGTGATGAGGCGGGACATGCCTAGCAACGGTAGATTTTATCTGTGAAAGGCCAACCACGACGTTGATTACCTTGGAGTTGAGAGATTGTTGATCAGCTAAAACTGAGTGAAGGTCTGGAAAATATAAGAAGACAATGCTGAAGAAGACCATCGGCTGAGCTGTTGGAGGGAGACTGAAGGAATTCCTTGGGTTGCTGCTATAGTGGCGGCTCCGACTCTAAATAAATGGCCTGAAAATTGGCTAGAAGGGAGGTTGCATTGAGCTAAAGTCTGCTACATAAATTTAAGGAACCAGGCAGCAGACATGGGGGCTCTTTATGAGGGTATGCAGGGCGAGCTGAGCCTGTGACTTTTAAGCGTGAACTTAAACATGGCATGAAAGTGGCGGAATTGGCTGCCTTAAATGAGCAATTAATATGAAACAAGGGCCTTTACAATGTTTAAGGAAGAGTTTGAAGTGATCGGGATAGAAGTTGAGATCTATGAAAGCTAAATCTCTAGATGGAACAAACACATTATTTGGGGATATAAATTCACTTAATCTGAGGAACCCATAAAGGGGAGGAGAAAGGCACTGGAAAGGAGAGATTTAAGAAAGGAGGAAAGAGGGCCAGCGCAGAGGGCCGTTAGGCTTTCACGACTTTTGGGCTGAGACACGCTATGATTAGAGATGCCTTTGATGAGGAGTTTAATGGCATGATTTGAGAACAGGCTTTAAGAAAACAGAGAAAAGTGACTTTTGGAGAAATTTGATACATGCTAATAAACTGCAAATGTAACAAAGTTTAAAGCGTCGGTGATCGAAGCAGAAAACAACAAAAGCCAAGACTGTTTAAATGAAGACTGGGAACCAAGGTGTATTGTGAGCGTGACAGAATCTAGCGAAGGTGTGCCAGCAAGAGAAGAGGACCTAAGTGGAAGGAGATAGACATGATTTCAAATAAAATTTAGCTGACTGAAGAAGTGGATGAAGGGATGTATTTAGTACAGTTTCAGATCCTCGAGAGGAGAAATCGGTGTAGTTTTGAAAGCATCTGCAATATCAGCCTTAGCGTACCAAGCACCTTGTTTGATGAGCAATATTGTGTGGTCCACGGTGGCGTAGAAAAGGGAAAAAGGAGGGGTTTAGAGATAAGGGAGTTAATACTTGGATGTTGGTCGTTGTGAAGAGCTGAGAGGTCGATTATGGCGCTTTTTGCCTGAGTATTTGCGAGTGGCTATCCCCAGTTAAACCATTCCTGGTAATATGTGGTGGTTGACAATTTCCCTGTTTCCCTTATTTTACACAGCAAACTACCATGGAAAATATTCCCCAAAGAACAATAGGAATATTACGTGTATTTATATGTTATGGTATTGAGCTGTGTGCTAGATTCTGCTCGCTAGCCAACACATGGATAGTTTACAGGACAAAATTCTCTAAATTTGGGACTTCACCATATTAATTACACTTTCCAATATTGAAATAATATGATTAATATCTGCATACATTTGATTAATCCCTGTAACTCAGATCCGGTGAACATCAAAAGCTTTATACTTTCAAATAAATGGAGCTATTTGAAATCTAAATGTTTCTGGTAGATTTCATACAGAAACCAGACAAAAATTGTTATTTCCTAGTTTTTTTTTTTTTGTTACTTTTTTGGCCACCTGATACAGGGAACAAAAGGCCGGCTACGAGCCAGAGATTGCGGCATTGCTAGAAAAAGAGTATGTAGAGTACCAGTAAGAGCCATTCTTGTTGTCCAGGGTTTGAAAACAATAACTCAGCATGGAATCCTTGTAAAGTTAACATTTAGAGACAATGTGGGGCTCAACAAGGTCAAAAAAGATGATCATCCAATTCTCACCACTGCTTCAATTTCTCCCATTCAGGTTGCATTCTGAAATCAACATCAAGTGACACTGATTAAGTTGTGAATGTAACGATCAAGGATTAATAAAAGCCCAATCAGAGGCGAAAAAAGAAAGGAAAATCTCGCCTAACATAATTATTTCAGCCTATTTTTATTTTAATTTTTTTTGTGTTGTGTTCCCAGTACTGGGTTAACGTATCAGTTTGACATTATGTCAGTGTGCACCTGTATCCCCTGAGCTAATGACCCTCCTGTGTGTAATGTCTTGTCAACCCGTGCTATGTGTTTAGTGATAAACAGCGGCACCATGCCAGCTGTCACTGAAACTAGAGCTATTTCTTGACGCTCTGCTTTGTGTTCCTAGTCTGGGTTTTTATTGACAACAGAAGAACATAAATAAGAAGAACAGCATTACGTTGCACATTCATAAGAGAAAATGAGAACCACTAAACTGTCTGTAGGAATTGAGGGATACTAAACTTATTTTGTGGTTACTAAAGACTTTTCATATTGCTTGTGCAAAACTCATTTTCACTTGTGATTAGCGAGGTTGCAGGTTTGTTTTATAAACTGTCGTAGAAAGGTATGCACACTTGAACCTTCCTCATTTTGTCAAGTTACGACATTAAACTTCTATGTATTTATTGGGATTCTGTTACACAGAGCAGATCGTAGGACATAATTTTGCAGCTGAATGAAAAAAAAAATTTAATTTACAAATTTTACATATCAATAATTTGAAAAGTGTGTTGCACATTTGCATAACAGCCTTTCACTATAAGTATATTTTTATTAGATTTTCACACGCTGGGATTCCTTCCTTAGTAGCTGTCAGACTGGATGGAGAATGTCTCTGAGCATAAAGATCAGATTAGTAGTAATAGTGTTCACAGTGTAGTTTTGGTTTTCTTCCAAACATATCTTTATAATTGCAGGACAAAAAATTCTAATGTAGTTATCTGGCCAAATTTGGTTTAAGCTCTTCCACAGCAGTAGGGCAGTTGCACAATGTACAGACACCATCCAGGTACTGATTCTAAAGATCTGGATCTTTGCTGCAACTTTCCAACATCCTTCTCTTTTCCTTTCCTCACTAAATACTGTGAATAAAAGTCACTGGTTCTAAAAAATCCTCAAAAGCTAGTTTTATTGAAGGAATATGGTTAATTTGGTTTTGCACATCACAGGCCGGTTCTTGGGCTAGATCTAGGACGAACGGTGCGTTCCGTTTGCCTCGGAATTTGAAACTTGTAAGTCACAGATTACATCATGTCTGCCTTTTTGCGCTTGTTTTATACTACTGTCCCTCTTGTCGGACACTAGTATAAAACAAGGATGCTCGCACAAAAGTCACTATTAAACGTACAAATACAACCAACCTGAGTCTCAGAGTGAGTTTAAAAGTCACATTTTATTGCAAAATCTTTACCTGTTTTTCAACTGTGCTAAACTGTTCAACTGAACAATACGTGGCAATTCTTCATTGCTCATTTAGCCATTATGGCCATTATTGTTAAAACAATTACAATGGCAATAATACAGTTCTACGTGGTGTTTTGTACATATAAACATTTGTCTTTTATGTATATATATATATATATATATATGTATATATATATATATATATATATATATATATATATACGTATATATGTTGGACTGACTTTCTGAGTTGTAATTCCAACTTTAGGGGCCGTACCAGTTGATATTTACGACTGGGAGGTCGGTGATTCTGACTACCGAAGACAAATGCTTTGGCTGCAAGCTGAATTCTTGCGATATTATTGTGTTTACACAAATACACAAGAATCCATTTTGTCCCACTTGACCAGTGTAACTTGTGGTTTCTCATGGTGCCTGCTACTTATGTTTTAATTTGATACCGTGTTTGGCAAAAATCAACCTTTGGTAGGCAGGTACTAGGTGTCACTGAACCAGATTGATAATGTACAGAATGGAGAGTGCTTTAATTGTTTTAAGCAGGCTGGTACATGTTCAGTTCAAGCTTTCTGCAGTGTACAGATAAGTTGTGTGCTTTGAGAGAGAAGTCGTCACAGTACAATTACCACTCACCAATAGAAGGAAAAGTCTTGACTTACTAGTAATACAGCTGGGGTTTCTCTTGTTTGGCACACTGACATGTTTCTTGCCCAGTCTGACACAAACTGTTTATTGCTTCACTGACAACAATTAGCTCTCCATAAAAGCCTAGAAACTGTCTCTTACATTTCAAATTCTCCTTTTACAGTAGCTGTTTGTCTTCCAAACTGGCTCTTGGGTAATTTTTGTGACATCATTGCTAATGTCATTGTTTCTTAAGATTGCACTCTGGATTTTACATAAGACTATTTGATTAAAAGTGGGTCAAAACAAATGCCCCTCAAACTTTTCAGATTTTAATTTGCAAACGATTTCTAATAACCATTGATCCATTTCTTTTTTGGACTTTTCACATCCTCTGTCCTTGAATACATACATTTATACGATTAGAATCCCAATAGAAATCATTGAATTGTGCTCCCTGTACCACGACCACGTTTCTGAATAATCAGGATATTACGTTAATATAATGGAGCTTCACCAGTGAGGAGTACCATTAGGCCCTAACCCACTTTCACTTACCTGGGCTGCAGGGATGCAGCCATGCATCCTATGAGTGAGTGATTGATGTTGATTGAAAGTCATTACTTTATCACCCGCCTGAACTCCTGACCTCACATCGAGGGGGGTAAAAGACCCCCGGCACAAGGTCACAAGCAGCTTGTGGTTCATCACCCAAATGAGTTGCCTCCATACAGGCACCTGTGTGTAGGCAGTTCAGCACAAAGGGAAGTACACACACTTGCACAATGGCTACAACCCAAAGAGGATTCAATATCATATGCCATAATCGGCCTCTAAGCCTGAACAGAGGGGGTCTCTACGATAGATGAGCTTAGAGCCCTTCAATCCCATTTTATCTGCTTATATTTAGTGCGCTCATAACTTTTGGGACTTAAAACAAGCCTGGGTCAAGGTAAGGTCAACCTCTCAATGACCCTGAACAGGTATGTAATAGTAATGCTCTACTAGAATAATACCAGATTTTATTCATAGGATAATGCCTTCTAGGCATTATTAACTCTTTTTTTCCCCCCCTGTCAACTTTGTGGGAAAAAGATTTTCTAGCTTGGAAATTTTAGTCACCACTGTGGAATAATGCACAATGAAAAGAATTCCTTGTGACCGCACACATACACATTACATCCCATAGAGATCTATTTGCGCACCAAGCTACACCATCTCCTGGGAGCCTGTTTAAACAAGCAATGAACGTCACAGACATGAAAAAGGAAAAGCTGAAAATTGGATCACAACATCCCAGTCACCCCACACCACCATCCCCCTACCCCACCCCCCCGAGACTCTTCACATTAGACAGTGGGGTTCCTCTTGCGGTTTTCGAAGAGATGGGCTAATCCAACTATGGACTCCCAGGAGGAAATCGTTGGAATCTGGGTTTGGGGGGAGGTGGGTTGGACATGGTGCCTTCGTGAGAGGGAAAAGAAGACCAGGGGGGTCTGTTGTTATATATTAAAGTCTTGCACTGGCATTTAGTGATAAAATATCCCAGAACTTTGTCAAATTTTGTCACGTATGTAAACTCAATTGCATTTTATTGGGACTTTATTAGTTAGACCAAAGTGAAGTAGCGCATCTGCTCAACTTGAAGGAAAGTTTGATGGAGAAAACCTGTTAGAAGTCTCAGAAGTTTGGGGTGGAGGTTCACCTTCCAGCAACGCAGTGAGCTTAAACATTCAACCAGATCTCTGATAGAAGTGTTCAGGTCATGTGTTAGAATGGCATAAACCTAAATGGTTTTTTAAAAACATCTGAAAGTGGATGGATGCTTTACATCGATTGTAACTGAGCCTGACCTGGTGGAAACATGCCCCAAAAGACCTGTGATGGTTATTGCGGTCAGAGAAGATACTAAAAGGTATTGACTCTTTGTGAATATAAATACATGCTGTATATATATATATATATATATATATATATATATATATATATATATATATATATATATATATATATACTTTTTTTGTTTGCGTAAAAACCATTTTGAAAGGCATTTTTGATTTTTTTTCACACATCTGTGTGTTAGTGTATCACAAAGAAATCCCAATATTTTTGGTTGTTACATGATAAGAATGTAAAAAAAAGAAAAAAGAATCAAGGGTTATTAATACTTTTACAAGGCACCGTGCCTCCCCTACAGTTAGCACATCTTTATTTGGCTGCTTAGCTTTCCAAAATAAGCATTAGGTAATTTCTGGCTCCCCCACCATACACACAGAGACTCAACCACACATCCACGTGCAGGATGTTGCCAGACATAGCGGCATTATGCTTAGATACAGTAACAACGGCTTGCTTTTCTCTCCTGGGACCTTCTTGCGACCTTATATGGGGGCATGAGGCATGCTTTTTGTCATGCACCAGGCTAAACAAATTGCTCCCAATACGTATTTCCCTGCAAGGCTAGACACAAACCAGATGTGAGTTCAGCATGAATAAATCACAGGTACAACAGCATGAATATTTAAGGGCAAGCATGCAAGGAGGCATCTTTAAGAAATGTAGCTTCATCCGTTAGGGAGATCTTAGAAATAACTATGAATGAGCGCTCCTCAAGTACATTGTCATTTTTACATTATGTTAAGATTTATTCTTGTCTCCACTGCAGACTGAGATTTTTTTTATTATTTAGAAAAAATTTCCTGCGGTTTAAACAGACAGTCTCTGTCTAACTAACAAAAGAAGGCCCTAATCCTGACCCAGAAGAACATATGCTGAGGGATTGGGGGTAGGGCAGAGCAGGGCAAAGCAGGGCAGAGGAGGAAAAGGAGACAGATACATTGGAGAAGAAAAGGTTTGTGTCGGTGGTAAAATGTGAAACATCAAAAACACAAAGAAACGGAGAAGCAGGGAAATCAATGATATGAACCACAGCCAGGAAGACCTTAAGAATAATCTCCGAAGCTTCAAATGAAACAAAAACTTCTGGTGAGAGGGAAAGACAGCGGAGATAGCAGTAAACTCATTAAAGGCTTATGCAGCAGGGATAAGGCCGAACGGCAACCTGGGTGAGGCAGGGTTAACTAATCTGAGCCGCGGTTCCTCTGCTGGGATCTGGAGGGCACGCGTTGCTTCGCACAAAACTACTGAAGCTAATAAGATTGTAGGTGATTTCTTTCCACTTCACTCTCTCCCCTGTTACATACAAGATTGGGTCAGATTCTGATGTTGCTGTTAGGACAGCCTGTGGTCAGGCTACAGGTAACTTTTGAGAATCTCAAGGAAACTCGAAAGGCTTAAGAGACTGTTCATCAGGAAATAAATAGTATGTGGCTTTAAATAGCATGTCACTGTACAAGCCTTTAAAGGATTCTCTTTTAATCAGGCTGCTGGACATTCTAAATTTCTTCCAAAGTGTTATTTCTGCAATCCCTAATATACTCCCTTGTATATATATATATAACTTTTATAAAAGTAACTGTTGTGATGCCATCTATATATACATTCTCTAGACGTGCTTAATCCTCGTAGAGTTGTGAATGAAGGAGACTTGGAGGGGATTTGGGGTATATTCACACCTGCCACATTTAGTCTGCTTTAAATGGAGTTTGTTTCTCCCATTGGTTAAGCAAGCCCTGATCCAGATCAAATAACCAGAAGTGGACCAAGACTAGCTCAAAAAGTGATCTTGGCCTGCTTAGAAACTGACTCTAGTGCAGGTTGATTCTGGTGTGAATACCAAACGGCCTCGCTCTGGCCCAACTACAGAGAAGGTGTCTTTGGTCTTAACGAGCCACTGCAGCAGTGAACATATTACTGAAATCATACCTGACTCACCGTATGTTGCCTAGCAACGCTGCTGCCAGCATGCTGTGGCACTCCTTCGGCTTGCAGGACCCAAGTTCCGACGCTCTTCCAAAATTAGAAAAGGATGTCTGGAAAGCTGCGTTGAATGAGCTGCTCTTGACACTCACGATTTGATTTAGCAGCTGTAATAACAGCTCAAATATGCAAGACAGAGGCGCCATTTCCGGGTCTGTGGTCAGCCTTGGCCTAGCTATTTCTGTCCAGAGGGGGCAACAATTGTCACGCGTGCGGCTTTGTTAGAAGTTATAGTTTACTTGCAAAAAGTACAATGTGAAAGCAAACCACACCAGATGAACATAAAAATAAAATCAGATTTTGGTCCAGACCTGGAAAAACAGACCAAATGACATTCCTGGTGTGAATACTCCCCAGCGACTCTAACATACATCCGTTTGGATGGTGGGATCTCAACGCATGCTGGCAAAGAACCTAAAAATTTCACATTAAAAGGACCGACCCAAAAGTTTAGCCAAGAACCGTTGAGCTGCACCAAAACATTTCCTGACAAGTACGCCACAGTTTCTTATAAGTTGAAGGACTCAGATGTTGCAGTACTTTGCTTCCAGTTGGTGGACCAACCCCTGGTAGCTTTGTCAAGGATTGCTGCTCATGGAAAACAAGAATAAACAAGTCTTGTTTTTCCAACTTTATTTACCTATTAACTCTTAGTTGGGTTTCAGTAATGCACCTCAAAGTTTGTCAGCAAATAATATAAAAATAACACAGAATTGTAAGACATGACTGATAGCTTCTCTACCGTAAATTAATCTTCTCCATATATTTAAGAAAATAGAGCTGATCGTTTTGACTTTTTAGTATTTTTCGTACGTTTGTACTATTGCTTTTCTGTCCGTTTTTTTTTTTTGTAACGTTAGGATGATCACAAAGAAAGCAATATATTGACTGTCTTTTTTCAGGAACGTAATGTTGTCCACACACTTCCCCCTTTATGCAGAGAGGGCCGTGTTTGGTCTTCCTGGACCTCCTGTAGTCCATTATTACCTCCTTGGGTTCAGGATCAGATTGTTCCTGGAGCACCACTGTTCTCATCATTGTTGGAGATGAGACCCACCAAAGTGGTGTCACCTGCACACTTCACCATTGTGTTTGTGGGGTGGACAGCAGAACAGTTCTGGGTGAAGAGCGTGAAGAGAGCAGGGCTGAGGACACAGCCCTGCGACATGCCAGTGTTGAGGATCAATGGGGCAGATGTGCGTTTCCCTACTCTCACCACCTGGGGCCTGTTGGTAAGGAAGTTACTGATCCAGGAGCAGAGAGGTTAAGATAATCCCAGGTTGTGGAGCTTCAGAGCCAACATGTCTGGGAGCACGGTGTTGAATGCTGAGCTGAAATCCACGAATAGCATCCTAACATAGGTGTTGGGATGCTGCAGATGAATCAGAGCTGAGTGACGTGCTAACAAGACAGCATCCTCGGTGGAGCGATTATCCTTGTAGGCAAATTGCAGGCTGTCAAGGCCAGCAGGGATGGCATCCTCGATGTGTCGTAGGAGGATCCTCTCGAAGCACTTCATGATGACGGGGGTCAGAGCAACAGGACGGCAGTCGTTGAAGCAGGTGATGGTTGTTCTCTGGGGGACGGATACAGTAATAGAGTACTTCACAGTGAAGATCTGCAGGAAAAGGTTAAAGATGTCCAGAAAACCCCCTGCTGGTTAGCACATGATTTGAGCGTCTGACCTGACACCATGTCTGGACCTGCAGCCTTCTTGGCTTTGACCTTCTTCAAGGAGGAGGTCACTTGGTGCAGCTGCAAGTTTTTTGTTCTCCCCATCTGTTCAAAGCCGACTGGAGAAGTTTCAGAGAAAAACATTTAGTAGTCCCAAATCAAGCTAGCCTTTATGCTAGCACTTTTTATCCAGATTATGTTGTTGATAAATACAAGGTTGATCTGTAAAATGATCATTCATAGAAAAAAAAACTGCTTTGGAAGTTTGTTACATTTGATATTTAGTCTACTGCTTTTTTACTTAATATAACAAGCTAAACTGCAGTTTTTCTGTAGCAGCTGGATCTCCCAAGGAGCAAAGCAGACTTAAGCAACACGCAGACCCCGGAACCAAACATTAGTGGGGCTGAGGATGAGCATAGACACATAGTCCAGCTGGCTGATCACACAGGAACTGGTAGAATACACGGCAGCAGCGCATAGGAGATAAGATGAGATGTTCTGGCAGTGAGGCAGGTACATAAAGGCGTGAGAACAGGTGGAATGACTTGGAGGAAATTAGTGGCAGCAGGTGGAGCTGATCAGGTGCTGAGTGGTGGTAGATTGGATAGTGACTGATAGCTTTTGGCTGAGAGAAGTGGATCAAAGAGTGGAAAATCAGTCCAGAAAGTTCTAACAAAAACAAACAAAAAAGTAAATCATGGCAGTAAACTTAAGTTAGTTCATTGACATATCAGGGCTACTTTCAGTTAGTCTTTAAATTCATAAAAACGATAAATGTCATGATTTGTAACAGCATTGCTAGATAACTTTATTATCAATTTGTGTGCTTTTTAAATGGACTTATGTGTTGATTATTTTTTGCTCTTGGGTTTTAACTTGGAATTTATCTTGAAAGTTCATGCAAATATTACTTGTTTTTATTTCCAAAATATGTTTTACTTTTTACTTTTACTTTAGGATGTGTTGCTTTGTGTCAGTCTATCACATCAAAGTCAAGTAAACTATGTAGAGGTTTGCGAAATATAAAAAATGGAACATTTTCAATTATTCTGAATACTCCTAAAAAGTGCTGTAGCCATTTATTTTAAATATTCATGATTAATATCTAAACAAAACTCTTACTGTGTCAGCTAAATTGTACCAAAGACAAAAGGGATGGAGGGATGGATGGTCACACAATTTACATATTTTTTATATTTATCCAGACATGCTAAATGTCTAATTCCAGTATTTATCTTGATTTTTCCAGAACCCTGACAGGTTGTTGAGCTGTAATTTATGGATGCTGTCTAATAACTTGGTTAAAGTGCCTTCCCTTGTAAAGATTAAGGATAGTTTAAGATGTGTCTTGAATGTTGCCTTTGTAAAATAGAGACGTTGTTCTCTTTGGTCCTTTTGAAGTAACCCTTGGGGCAAAGGAAAATTCTTCTTCTATTTTGTCACATGTTGCTGTCCGTAGCCTTGTATACTCCCTTGTTGTTGCCTTTCACGTGCACCTTTGGTGATTGTCACAGTGCTTATTTAAGTCTTTTGTTTTTATCCCGTTTCCACTGTGTCTACTTCACTGGGTCTCTTTTTATATCTTCTTTTCTCACTGTCTTTTTCTCTCAGTCTTTCCAGACAGCAGTCTTTACTACATGTTGTCATTCCTTCTCCGCCTTGCTTTACCCATAATTGGCTGTCTGAATTCATCCTTTTAACACACATAATACACACACATATAAACACATGAGAGAGTGAACGGCAGACACAGAGAGGAAGAAAGAAAAGCAGGGAGAGAGAGTTAGAAAGGAAGGGGAGTGTCATATGCCGGCGCCTGCGTCTGGTCAGTGTCTGCTGTTGATCTTGGTTGTAGTAATATTTAGTTTAAACACCAGCAGACAACCGCATGTAAATGTCAGACCACCTTAAATGGGCGCTGTGCAGTATGATCATGAAACAGACGGATACAGATGTGGGCACAAATACAAACTGTCGTATACACGCTGTCAGAATGTCATTACCCTGACACATCATTAGAGCTAAAACATTTTTTAGAACCTTTACACTCTGTCACACTTTAAATTGAATTTACTGATAGGCAATAGATCTACACAAACCAGCGCACAATTATGAAGCTGAAGGTTTTCTTTTTTTCGTGAATCTGAAAAGTACGATGTGCATGTTTATGCAGTCCCCTGATGAGTCACAACCCTGCAGAATCACCTTTCAATTTTTGGGTAGCTCTACACATCTAGATATCGTTAGATCTTTAGCAGAATAGCTCCAACTCCAGTAGATTGATTGGGGAACATCTGTCTTGCCATATTTCTCAATGTTTATTGGGCTAGAACTTCATCTGGGCCATTCAAACAGATACCCATGGTTTGATCAAACCATTCCTTTGTAGCTCTGGCTATATGTTTAGCGACATTGTCCTGTTGGGAGAGAAGTCCTATTAAGCTTTTTCATTTTTCCTATAAATTTTGACAAGAGACAGCATTCTCTTTAGACCTGGGAAATCTATCTTTTATATACTTTTATGTATTCCAGTAGATCATTTTTCAGCTACTTTTATATTTATCTACAGCTGTTTGTTATAAAATGTAGATGGAGGCGATGTTGGTGCAGAGCTTAGGGAGTCTGTCCTGCAATTGGCGGGTTGCTGGTTCGATCCCCTGCTCTGACTGTCTCTGTTGTTGTGTTCTTGGGCATGACACTTCACCCGCATTGCCTGCTGGCGGTGGTCAGAGGCCCGGTGGCGCTGGTGCATGGCAGCCTTGCCTCTGTCAGTCTGCCCAGAGCAGCTGTAGCTACTAACATAGCTCACCACCATCAGGGTGTGAATGTGTGAATGACTGAATGTAGTGTGAAGCGCTTTGGAGGTCGTCAAGACAAGTTAAAAGTGCTATACAAGTACAAGCCATTTACATTTATAAAATGTGCCTGTGAGACATTTTCAATAAAACTTTGATTTAGAGATGCCTTTTAGTAATTATTTTACGAAAAGAGAAACATATCGAGATAAATATCGGATATCGGCATTCAGCCTAAAAATTTTGAGATATTATCTTTGGTCCATATCGCCCGGGCCTAATAACCACACCACATCGCTACCACCGCCATATTTTACAGTGGGAGAAGTGGTTGTCAAGGTGATGTGTAGGGTTAGTTTGCCACCCCGCTCAGTGCTTTGGATTTAGACCAAAATGTTTGTCTTATCCATGTAGCACCTTCTTCCTACATGGTTTGTAGCCATTTGCAAACAAGAACTTTTATTGCTATCGCTCAACAATGGCTGCACCAGGATTGTGGAGTATACAACTAATAATTGGGAAAAAGCTTCAGATTTTGCTTTATGACCTAACCTTTAAAGTTAAAGTTACAGCTTTAACTGAATTGGATGGATACAAATTGAAAAGATAATGTAATATTCCGGTTTTAGTTCTGGTTTATGTTATTATTTTTAGTTTTCCTCCTCTCTCCTGTTTTGATTGTCTGGTTGTTTTGAGTTCTGTCTTGTTTGGATCCTCGTTTTGTTGGTGTCTATTTGGTCTTATTTTCTACCTTAGGGTTTTTGTCCATCAGTCAGTGTGCTCCTTTTATCACTTTCACCTGTTTTTGTTAATTAGTCCCGCCCTGCTCCCCTGTTCCGTCACCTATTTGAGCCCACCTTAGTTATTTGTCTGTTGCCAGAATGTCTTGTGTAGTTCCCTCCCGTCAGCTTGCGGTAAGCACATCCTAACCTCTGTTATTTTACCTGCTAATCCGTGTCTGATCTGTTCTTTGCCCTCCTGTTTTTTGAGTCAGTTTAGCTTATGTCTGGTCCTGTTTGAATCCCGTATGTTTCCCTTTTTTGCCTCCTGGATTTTGTTATTAAACCCCTTTTTCAACACTCAGCTCCGTGTCTGGCTCACATTTGGGTTCTATCTCCACGATTCATTACAGATAAAGGACAAGCTTGTAGTTTTTGAGGAAACAACATAAACGCCTTTTTTACTTTCCATGCTATAAAGGTTGATTGGTTAATAAATGTTTTATTGGTAGTAAACAGACATGCCAAGCAAGCATCATCTTGACATCCTGAGTAATTTGAATGCACTGCATATAATGATTTTGACCTAAAACCATTCTCCCATAGACCTTAAACTTTTACTTCAAGTTGCTTTGCACTGTAATCCTTTAATCAGTGCCAGAGTATTTTTTTCCTTCCCAAATTCCTCATCTTCTGTGTGGAAAAGGAAGTTTGTTGCCCTAGATTCCTCTGCCCTCGATCCTCTTCGTGGCCTTAATGGGAACATAATGATATCAGCACAGATTTACCTGGGCAGAGGCCTGGAGATAAATGGGTCAGAGGGATGAAAAGATGATGGTGCCACTCAGCAGGAAGAAGGAAAAAAACAGATCTTTTGATTTTAAGTAATCAAACACAGGGAGCCAGACTGACTTAGACAATATCCATGTTTCCTCTGGAGGACTATCTTTACTGGAATATTCCTCTCCTTCCATTGCTCTTGAACTGAGTGTCTTTTATTGATGTCAATATTCAGGTGAATTGCAGTCCTGCTATTCATTGTTTTTCATTTTCTAGTTTCAACTGAAGAAAGTATTTTTTATATATATATATATATATATATATATATATATATATATATATATATATATATATAACCAAAGCGCAATCAAACACAATCAAACTTCAAGTGTGCATAGTTGGTATTGGTTATTTGCCTCTTTGCACTTTTGTATTTCGGGTAATTTTGTCCTTTTTTATGGTAGGAAAAGGACCAATTTCCTGTAGGACGTCTCATACTGATGATTCTATTCTTCCTTTTGAACCCGTTTTTGAGGATGTTGACAAGCAAGGATATAAAGTAGTTTTGTACAAAAGTTGTAAAAATTTTTTTTACCAGGCTATTATCTACCAACAGGAGGGCATTCAGTTATTTTTGTTTTGATCCAAAGATCAGAGTCGCTGTGTCCTTTGGACAAGACACTTTACCTGAATTACCTGCTGGCGGTGGTCATGTATGGCAGACTGTCAGTCCAGAGCAGCTGTGGCTACTAACATAGCTCACCACTGTCAGGGTGTGAACGTGTGTGTGAATGACTAACTAATGTAAAACGCTTTGGGGTCGTCAGACTAGTTAAAGCACTATACAAGTACAAGCCATTTACCATTCCAAAACAACAGCATTTTAGGCTAAACCCTTTGCCAGCTTTTGTGTCAAAAATTTTTGTCTCATCGTCATCGCTTGTCTCTTAAGTAATTTGGTTCATAAACTGTGTCTGCTCTAGTCAGTAGGACGATTGTTTATTATTGTGTGAAATGGTTTGGGAAGCTGCTTGGTCTTTAGTACTTTCAAAAGACATTGTCACAATGGGATCTGGACATGTTCTGAATTCCTAGGTGTGCGTTGTGTCCGACCGTCTGTCCATCTATTGCATTCAACTTATCCAACTCAGAGTCTCGGGTAAATTGGTGAAGCAGAAAACACTTTTCAACTCATTCTGGTGAGAACCCCCAGGCATTCCCATGCCAAAAGGGAAATAAAGTTCCTGCCGTGTTTTCTAGTTCTGCTCAAAGGTCTTATTAAGGTGTTTAATGACATCCATATAAATACTGACTGTGGAAGAACCACAGTGCTGGTTCTATTGGACCTCAGTGCAGCATTTGATACTGTCGATCACTCCATCCTGTTAGAGCACCTGGAGAACTGGGTCGACCTCTCTGGTACAGCTTTTAACTGGTTTAAATCCTACTTAAAGGACAGGGATTTTTTTGTATCAGTAGGTAACTTTACATCAGAGATGACAAAAATCACATGCAGGGTTCCCCAAGGGTCCATCCTGGGTCCCCTCCTATTCAATATCTACATGCTCCCTCTTGCTCAGATAATAGAAAACAACATCAGCTACCATAACTATGCAGACGACACACAGCTCTACATCACCATGTGACCAGGTGACTATGGACCAGTTCAGGCACTGAATAAATGCCTAGAAGAAATCAATACGTGGATGTGCCAAAATTTTCTTCAGTTGAATAAAAACAAAACAGAAGTAATAACATTTGGACAAATAGAGGAGAGATCAAAAGTTAGCACACAGCTTCAGTCGCTTCAGCTAGAAACCACTAATCAGGCCCGAAACCTGGGTGTAGTGATGGACTCAGACCTAAACCTCCAAAAGCATTTAATGTCGGCTTTCTATCACCTGAAGAACATTTCCAAGATTAAAGGACTAATGTCTCAGCAGGATCTGGAATAACGAATCATTGCATTTATTTTTAGTCGAATTGATTACTGCAACGGTGTTTTCACAGGTCTGCCTAAAAAGTGGATCAGACAGCTGCTTTTGATCCAGAACGCTGCTACCCGCGTCCTCACTAAGACTAAGAAAGTAGAGCACATCACCCCAGTTCTAAAGTCCTTACACTGGCTCCCTGTATCTCAGAGAATAGACTTTAAAATACTTCTGTTAGTCTATAAATCCCTGAATGGCTTAGCACCTAAATACATCACAGACTTGTTATCAGTGTATCAACCCTCCCGACCACTCAGGTCTTCTGGCTCCAGCCTACTCTGCATACCCAGAACCAGAACCAAACATGGAGAAGCAGCATTTAGTTCCTATGCTCCACTGATCTGGAACAAACTCCCAGAAAATTGTAAAAGTGTGGAAAGCCTGAGTTCCTTTAAATCAAGATTAAAAACACATTTTTTTAGGACTGCCTTCGACTGTTCTAGTTAAACTGTTCTACTGAAACATCAATAGTTTCAACTTTTTTTAGTCCAACTGTTTTTAATGTTCTATTTTGTTTCCACATTTTATTCCTACTTGCTTTTATTCTGTTTTATTTTCCTATATTTTAATCACGTAAAGCACTTTGCATTGTCTCTGTACTGAATTGTGCTATATAAATAAATTTGCCTTGCCTTGCCTAGTAGAACATGCTTAGAAATCATTAACTGACTCCTTTTGATGTGGAGCAGCAGCTCTTCTCTTAGTTGCCTTTGATTGAGGGAGCTCCTCAACTTATTTCTAAGGCTGAGTCGAGCGAGCTTTGGGAGAAAGCTTATTTCATCCGCTTGTATCATGGAATTAGTTTTTTCCGTTCAAGACCTAGCCACTCTACTGTAAAGGGCTTGTGTTATTTACCCTTATATAAGAACTGATAAAGAATAAGAGGTTAAATTGACCCACGTGTTTCATGCTCCTGAGCCACCAAGAGAGGTTGCAACAGAGCCAAGTTAGAAAATAGGTATAAAGTGAGTGACAGCGTAAGCACATTGTTGCAGGAGAAGAGTAGCTTGATTAATTGTTTCATAAAAGTTTGAAGTGGCATAAGGTGCAGCTCATATGTGCAGCCTACCTCAGATCCTTCTGGTGACGAGGTCTATTGTTCGTCATGTGCCAGACCAGTGACCAAACAAGCATGTGCGAGAATGTCATGATGTACTGAGGTTGCAGGCCCGAAATGCGGCTGCGATGAGACATGATAATGGAGTGTAATTTAACAATGAAAACATGGGCTCGAAAGAAATTGGAATCCTGCAACAAAGCAACGAGAATCAATGGGACACTGGAGGTGTACAAGAAGCGACAGAGAATCCAGCAATGAAACAATGACAGACAAGAGCTCAAGCAACAGGGAACACAGGTGGAACAGAAATTAAAAACGGACACAGGTGAACGGAATGAGCTGGATTACAGGGTGGCAGAGCATGAAAAACAGAAGGAGACATCCAATAAACAAGAATTAAATGGATAGGAAACAAAAAAACCCAAAGACCTAAAAATCATGACAGAATTATTTCCCTTTAGTGTCAGTTTTGGGTTTCGTAAATGTATAAAGTTTTCACATGCATAACAGAGCAGCTAATATTGTACAAAAATATATGAAAATCCACGCAGTTCAGTTATCTGTAGCTGCAGTGGCTGCCCAAGCAAGAAACATATGACTCAGAAAGAGGCGAGACACTTCTAATGAAAAAATAACTTAGTGACACCACAGTATAGGAATGACAGACCATGCTACTACCACTAGACCTGAACAGGATTTAGAGACTTACAACTTAGTTTAACTCAAAAAATATGTGCATTTTTGGAGCTATTTTCTCTTAAACGTTTGATTTGATTCATCTAAGTTCAGCTCCAATTCATTCCGCCTTCAAAACCAGCCAAAGATAGCACTGTTTGGTTAGTGAATGCAAGCTGTAACACACAGGGGGTCATTTATGCAACACAATGACAGCCTCTGACATGTCGGCACGCCTGTAAAGCAGTTGGTCCATCTGTGCTTGGCCTAGTTTTTTGGGTTATGTGGTGCATTTCCAAACCCCATTCTCAAAGGGGACAGACAGAGGAGCTGAGTGTGTCTCTGTCTGGTCTGTCACTAGATAAATATAGCCATGACATTCAACCAGCCCATAGTTTAGTTTGTCAATTCATTTTGAGAGGCACAGCATAATTAAATGCCCCAGTAGGGAATAAACTCACAAGCCAGGACCTGGATGAAAAAAAAAACATCATACATCAGAAGAGTTGTACAACTGAAATAGTTTGCAAAATGAAATACATACTGCACAAAAAAAAACATACACACAGTATGCATTTAGTTAGACACAGCAGGCATGAACTTGCCTCGAGTCGATATACTAATTGTTGTTTGAAAAAAAAAAAAGAAAAAAATCTGGCACCTTTTAACTGCTAATCATACCTCACCCATAGCTCTGAGGTGTCAGCTTATACAGGTATGTAATAGCTACCAGCAAACTTAGCTAATTTGGCACAAGAAAAAGGGAAATCTCTGGCATCTGATTTTTTTTTATGGGAGCAGGAGCATTAATGAGTTATGTGTGTGAGTACAAGTGAGACACCTGATAGGAAAAGTATGTTACTTTGTGAGGGGGAGGAGGTATAAAGTGCTGAGCGGCTTCTAAGGTTAGGGTAAGCTTTACTGGGTGTACCTGCACAATACATGCTCCACCTTCACGTAAAAATTGGAGAATATACTATTTTGCTATGGTTGTATTTAACTTGTTTAACGATGTGCTTTGAGGACATTTTCAAATGTGCATTTGCTAAGTCAGGTGTTCTTTGCTCGCATTTGTTTCAAATAGTCATTAAAGAACGCATTAATATTGGGTTTAATCGGTTCTTGAGCCACAAGATAACATGACACAATATTTCTCTTTGAATTTAAGTCTCTCTCGCAAAGTAGTCTCCAGATGCTTTGAGCAAGTGACTTTGTCTGGTGAAGTACGTGTAAACCTATGAGCCTTGGATATTAAGGTGAGGGCTTTAGGCAAACATTGCATTTATGTTTGAGATTCTGGTTTTGAAGTATTAAGTGAAGTGATTATTGGGTTTCCTTGTCATGTCTTATTGGGTTTCCTTGTCGTGTTTAAAGAGCTCTCTAAGAATAACTTCTCTTTGGGAAGAAACAATTGCATGACAGACAAGGTACAAACAATTTGTAACCACAGTGCCAGTACCGCACCAAGCTAACCATTTCCTGCAAACCTCTCGAAAGTTAGCATTTAATCAACATTAGTCTAAAATCTAAAAAAAAAAAAAACCATACAGTTATTTGATGAAATCTGAACTAAAGGGGTATACACTGAACAATCACAGCCTGATTACTACCTTACTCGGTCCATTATTGCAATGCCATTGGAAAGGAATACTCCTGCAACGCCTTACAATGATGCCATGGATTGTTTGAACATGCCACACATCTGATACATGTGCATCACTGCGACAGAATCAATGCAACTGTGAATCAAATATCTCAACAATGACCAAATGCTAATATTGCTCAGTCTCACAAAGGGGCTTTACTTACCTCGGGATCAAGGTAGCTTGAAACTAAAACCAAAACATATGGCTTCACAGACTATCAGATTGATTTGGCTAATAATCATCCAACCAGTTTAAATAGGAAAACAAGAATTCATTATGATGAAGCAGAACACTGTGAATTCCACATTATAGATCTTAGTCGATAGTAATTCTTCCCTCATCTTGGTTCTGCTGGACCTTACGGCAGCCTTGGTGGACTGTTCTGTTCTTTTCTCTCGTCTGAATCATGGCATCCATGGCATTGCCCAGAATTGGTTTACTTGTTACCTGACAGATAAAACCTTCTCTCACCAAATTATGATGGTTTGATGACCAGGTCAGAGCATCACCTAAACAGCAGATTGTGTGGGGTGTTCCAGGTCTGCAGTTGTCACTGTCTGTCAAAGGGTCTTGAGGAAAGAACGATAAAGAGACGAGCAAGGGACGGCCAGGGGCGAAGGCTGACCTATGTGGTCTGATCCAACAGACAAGCTGCCGTAACGCAGGAGGTTAATGCTGATTCTGATTGAAAGATGTCAAAACACACATTGCATTGCAATTTGATTCATATGGGCTGTACAGGCTTGATTTAGCCTCCAAATTCCCCATATTTCAGTCCAATTGAGCATTTGTGTGATATGCTGGAGAAACAATTCTGATCTATGTAGGCATCATTATTTCACTTTTTTGACTTAAAGGAATTGCTGCTAAGATCTTGGTGCCACAACACACCTCTGGGGTCTGTAGGATTAGGTCAAGGCTGTTTTGGCAGCTAAAGGGGACCAACACTCCCGATTGTTGTGAATGGACTTTTTTAAACTTGCATAGAATTATTCTGCTGTTTATATTCTTTGAATTTGTGATTATATCCAAAATCTTGTCTTGTCTCATCCTTATAAACCAAATGTTGGGTTTCTAGCTGGATTTATCCCAACAGCTCTGTTTAATATTCCACATTTTCGGAAAAAAAGCCATAAAGTGTTGAAAAACCCATGTCATGTTACTGGAAGCAGGCCAGTTCGCTTTACTAATTCAGTTACGGGCTACACCACAGGGAAGCATTTAAATCAATCTCGTTATCTAACCTTTCTGCTTCTGCATAAATTATTCCAGAACAAACCATGTCACTGACAAGCTTGCAGCGCAATACAGTGAATAAAAATGCCACAGTGTTGGAAAGAAAAATTTAGGTTAGTGTGTTCACCTGAGGGCAGGGCAGCCTCTCTGTACCTGCCGCGGTGGCTTGTGTAAGCTGTGCTGTGAATGAATGCGTAACATGTAAGGTGAGCGGTCTGGGCTGGATTGATGCGGCTGAGTAGGGCATGAATAATGGAAGGTGAAGCAGAGCCCCAAAGACGAGGCTGTAAAAAACGCTCCCGACGTCCGTGGTTTTGAGAATGCCCCGGTGTTTCCAAGTCCTTTAAGAGAAAAATTATGTTTTATCCCATATGTGACATTTAAACACTGCTGCTTGAACTTCTCAGCCTATGAATCACTGGTGATTTGCATTCGCTTTGTAAAATGTACACTGGTGTGTCACTGTTGATAAAGAAACCATAGCTACAATGTAAGGGATGACTCATTGCATTGCTGCTGCATGTTTGTCCAGCTTAGGCGAACACCAGACAGGGATATCCCTGGGAATCTGGACACTCCTTGGACCAACTTCGACTATGAACTTAACATCTTAACTTCATCTTTGTTTATCCCGGGCAGATTAACCGATCACACCCACCACACTCACTGTTACGGCACAAGCTCACGCTCGGAGGCCCCGACAGATCGTCACAATTGGTTGCGAAACACTGTGAAAACAGAGGAAGTATGTGAAATATTGAGGACAGTTAAATTTCATTGTGATATTAATCCATTAAATCACAAGGGCAGATCTCCAACGTAGCCTCGCATTGCTCCTTTTGACTTTAAGGGAGAAGCTGTTTTGATCTTTAATTTTCTTTTACCTCAGAAAAAGCAGTTTTAACATCCAAATACCTACCTTATCAGATTTAGACTGTAAAGTATATTAAGGCACAATGATAGAAAATGTTCTTTTAACTTTTACCATTACTACACCAAAGCCTATTTGTCTTAATTCCGAGCCACAGAAAGAATGTTTAAATGTGACACTGTGAAATTAAGCAGTCCTCCAATAAGCCTACATGTCATCAGTTGTCACCAATTTCTTATTTATAATCACACAATATGCTTATTACCTATACAGTACGCCAATAAATCTGCTCCCAGTTCATTTCCATCAGGCAGGTAGGTCATTGTCTATACTCGCTTACCTAAAGTCACAGGTGGGCTGGTGCTTTATTCTTATCCTTCCACAATGAATGAAAGACGGTGAATTTTCACAAATTAATCAAATATATAATACATTTTAAATAACTATGAAGCCTATCCTTCACTGTGATCCATCACTTTAATAATAATATTTAACAACATACTTCCTTAAAGGTACTGTTGGCGATATTTCTGGTAGTTTCCCCAAGTCCCTTTTTGAATAAGTGCGCATGCGCAAGACCGACTTACCTGCTCTTCCACTCCTCAGGGGGTTTGAGTGAAAAAAAAACTCCCAAATCCACTCTTATTACTTAAGTAGAAAGTCTTATTACTTTCTACTCAAGCCTTCCTCTTCTTCTCATAAACTTGTACGCAGTTTGCTTCTTGCGAGACTCAGCCATGTTCAAAGTATACGGTGTGAGCAGCGGTGCTATAATGAACGGCTAACACCAAAGCTAGCTGCTAAGCTAACCGGATATATAAATAAGTAAATAAATGAAAAAGTAGTGCAAGATTTTTATATAAAACAGTGAAAACTGCAGCTATAGAAGGTGTTGAAGGGGTGAAATCTACTGTGAGCAGTACTTTGTGTACACTAGTTATCTCGCCTGCACCAATTACTTGTTTATGCCTTGTTACGGAAGAATGACAACAGTACTGAATACAATGCATTAGAATACATCAGACCATATTACTGTCTTTTGGTTTATACCTACTCAACACAAAGCTAATACTTTGTACAGAGCATTGTCAACTTCATCAGCTAAAGGAAGTGTTATATTCATTAATACATAACTTAGGCTCCCATTTCTGAAAGTATGAACATTTTTGCATCTGTATTTGAGTGTAATGTTGTCGACAATAACCGTTGTGGGTCCAAAGAGGAGACTCTTTGGTCTGCATCAGTTATCGTAACCTATCCCTACTCTCCTACCGTGTTTGTTGCCATATCAGAGTGTGGATTGTGTCATATTGACATTCAACAGGACTCACTGTGGCCACTTGTCAACAGTGGAAGATTCTTTGGAGGGCGAAGACGAGAAGTGACACGGGAACATGTCAGGGTGGGGCTTTGATGTTACCATTCTCCAACCAAATGCTGTCAGACTTGATTTATGTCCCCTAACAGATGTGTGTTCTCCCGGTTATGCTGAAAATAAAATAGATGTGTCTACGATGCCTTTGCTATTTTGACTTTCATCACCTTCTTCAACATGCAAATCTTCTGTTGTTTCTGGCTCCTATACACTTGTCACTCTCTCTTCTGGAACACCTTGTGCTTTAGCTAGTGAATATCATTCCCTAGAGGGCACAAGAGGTAACATGGACATGCCGCAGCAGTACATTGTCTTCCTCATACCACAGCTTAAGTGGCTGACATTGTTCCTTGGCTGTTTAAAATTCAAGAGGTTTGGGTTGAGTAATTTATGGATTGTCAAGGAGCTGTAGCATGTGGGTCTCAGCTGTTGTCTCTTAAGTAATTAAGGTCTGTGGGAAAACAAATTTGACAAACTGACACAAATAGCAAAGGTCATTTGTTTATAAATTTAAAGCTTCATCTGTCATTTATTGTCTGGCAACAGCTGTTGCAATGTATGTGTTAACTGTAGGTGTTAGTCAATTTGTCCTTTGCAAGAATTGTAAGAATCACCAAACTTGAATGTCTAGTAGCTCTTTTTAGATTAAGGGAGAAGCTCTTTCATTTTGTATTTGAACACCAATGCATTCAAATATATTTTAAAATATTACTTGTGCTAAGTTACTGTATATTAATTCTGACAAAACAATAGCATGCTTTTAACTTCGTATACTTACATTATAAGAAAATGGGCCTGGTTGTACTGGTTGGATTGTGCACAACTGGATGCAGTGTCTACAATTTAAACACTAGTTGTTGTTGTTGTTTTTTTTTTTTGTTTTTTTTTTTATGAAAACTATTCCCAGGTCATTTTTAGAATCTCCATACACCTATCCATACACCTGTCTATTGTCTACATGGCTACATGGCTAATCAATAGGGCAAATTCCTGGAGCATGTCAGTCTTCCACTTTAGTATAATGGACAATCCAAAGTATGCTAATTTTTTGGTCATATGATCATTTTTTAAATTCCTTCCAACACAATATGCATCCAACTTCAGACTCGGGAGCTAAGTGGTTGCATTGGTTCTTTGTTGACAATGTCAAATGCCAGTTACAATGAAAAGGCACGGGGAGTCAGCTTGCCAAATGGAAAAGTGCATTTAAAAACTTACTTTGAAGCAACTACTTCTTAATCTTAAAAATGTGGTACAATTTCAACAGGATTTTCAACTCTAACCAAAAGACTTGGCTTCACCCTGAATGAGGCGTGGGAATGGTTCAAAGTGAAATTTGAGATCAAGAGTACCTGTCAGTTTTTGGGTTTCAGAAGTTGGCCAAAGGCAAAATAATGCTGCAGAATCCTGCCAGCATATGATGAGCACAACATACCTTGGAAACGTTTGTTCAGATTGATCTCAGAAGTATGTTATTATTCCTGCTTCAGGCCAAGTGTTAGCTCTTACTAATCAGCTTGGTACGCTTCAGATGGAACATTCAGATCCTGACCTGCAATAGTAACAGAGTAGTAGAAATTTAAACTTTTGCATTTTGTGATGCAAAATTCCCTGTTTGTCTGCATAATCAAAACAATCTACTTGTAGTTAAAACCATTGGTAGGAGTGTTTACCACCATAAAAAGCAAAGAGGATGATATTTAGAGACGAGAGGATGCAAAAGTTTAGTAATACATTAATTAAAGGAAATAAATGTAAGTTTGTAGGTGTTCTTGTTGGAAATGCTACGATAATGAAGTAAGAATTCCAGGTGGTAAATTCAAAGGTCACAGGCTTGAAGTTTTGAAATGTAATGAAAGTTGCAGCTATACACAATTTACTTGCTATTGTGAAAGTTTATATCTCACTAAACTACAGTGCAGTGCAACCTCTTATTGTGAACAAGCTCCTTTATACATGAACTGATATACTACAGAACAATTGTTATTGACCTGTAGTGCTAGCAATAGTTAGCACTACAACAAATAGCATATCCCACTTTGAAGAGAACACGCTTAGCTCAGGTGTAACTTCATTCTCCTGTTTAAACTCAGACGTTTGAGGAAAATTGAATAATAAATAAATCCCATCTGACCCAGTATGATGTCTGTAAGTGTAATTCTGAGATTCTGTTTTGCTTCCGCTCACGTTTTGGTCGGAGTTTGCCCCTACAAAACCTTAGATCCAAGTATTAATGTAGTTGTGCTCTATTAGGAAAAAGAAAACTTGCAATGGTTTGGCCTAAATAAATTTGTTTTTCGATATCTTTTCCATTTGAATGTGTCCTTAATAGAGACATAATGGCCCGCTGTTACTTTCTGTGCAAAAATCCACATCGATGACATAGTTTCATGGATTTTTTTTCCACATCTGACTGAATTGATATCTAATTTCAAACCTCACCTGAAAAAGGCCATGTACGTCTAAACTCATCAAGTCCGAATATCAAGATTCGAGGACATTACCTAATCTAGTGCCACACCAAGCAGATGCTCTGTCTGCACTCGTGAAGACTCGGCATCTAGACACTAATAATTATTTCAGCATGTGGGACACTTGTAGACTCTGTACAATGCATCAAACGTTCAAACCAAGATGGTCAAATGATTGTTATGCATGGAAATGAGCAAAATAAAATAAAAAAAAAGACAGGACTGGAGCGTTATATGCCACTTGGAGTTGACATACCTTTGAATATGAACTTCAGCTCAATCCTGTCATGACAGCAAAAGCCGAGCACACAAAGAGATAACTGATATAGACTGAATGTGTGTTTGTGTCTGCTCCAGGGGCAAGAGAGGGGCAAGTAGGTGTTCGCATATTCAATCACATGATGACACCAGGGACAGTGAAGGGTGCTAATCAATCAACTTCAAGAGTCATAGATTAAATCTAAAAATAAAAGAAGAAAAAAAAAAAACAAATTACTCAAACATTTCTTTTTCATTTTACCATTTGTAAACGAAAATACTAAAGTATAAAGTGTAGGGTTTATACCTAGATACCATAAAATGGCAAAGACTTTGGGCCATATTTGTTCGTTGTATTTAATAACTTATTAGCAAGATCTTGTTTGTTTTTTATTAAAAAGAAGAACACGATACTCTTATTTATTTTCTAGTCACACAATTAAATTGGCCATAAGGGGTAAAATGCACAGAGGACAGTATTCGTGTAATGAACTGAGAAAGCGGACCCAGAATTCAGCCAGACCAGCAGAGGTTCAGTTAGATCTTCTTTTATTAACAAAAAGCAAAACAGGGGAAAAAAAAAAAAAAAGGACCGTCAATCCAAAAAACGGCACAAAAATAAACAGACTAACAGGGCAGGCAGGACAGGAACAGACAGGAACAGGATGGCTCAGATCACTGGAGACAAGGGGTCAAAAATCTTAAAGCAAACCAATAAACAGAAACTTGCAGGAGGAGACTCACCCATACTCAAACAGGCGATCCTTAGGACAGGTTTCTGGGGGCTGGTGGTTACAGAGGGCCCCTCTAACTTCTTGCTCTAAATCAACCATAGTAATGGCACACCTCACAGATTTAGGTAAAACATACTCCTCTGCACCTCTGGTCTTATGTTCAGTTCTGGTGTAGCGGTGCTCCGAGGACAGGCTAAGGTCAAAACCGTGTAGGCAATCGGGAGCAGGAAAATCCGAAGGGGTTGAGCAGGAGCCGATGTCCGGAATGTGGTCAATGGTCGGTAACAGGAGGTCAGAAAGCCGATGAGGTACCAAGGGATAATCCAGAGCGAAGTCAGGTCACAGTCCAGAGATCGGTATACGGGTAATAAGAGATCAAGCAGGATATCAAGTCGGGCGGGGGGTCTAGAAACAGGCAAACGGATCTTAACAGATTTTAAAGGTGAAAGAAAATGATATATGGTTAAAAAATCTTTCTATCTTTTAAATTAAAATCTGAAAAGTGTGGCATTCATAGCAGCCAAGAGTCGCATGGTGACTCTCAGGTGGGAAAATCTGTTGACAGGGCAGCAAAACTGGGCCTTCTGAAAGTGAGCCATTGCTGACGAAAGGTATTTGAAATCTGGATTGCAGTTTTGCCACACAGCAAACATGGAAGTAGGTACTTCCTACAGGCAGGATACTAGGATCTCTGGGGGTGGCAGTATCATGATGCTTTTCATCAGATGGGATGGGGAAGCTGGTCAGATTTCATGTATGAAATGAAATACAGGGTAATAGTAATCTCACCTAAATCCAGCTGAGAATTGGTGCATACTTCAAAATTAATGTTCAGACATTCTTAAACCCATATGAATGATCTTGAGGTGTTTTACAAAAATGAATGGGCCCTTGCAGCTGTAATTGCAGAAAAATGTGTCTCTGCACCAAATTAAATCAAGGGGCTGAACACAAATATACTTTTCAGATTTTCCCCTTTATAAGTAAGTCAATCACATAAGACTTTCCACCAATAACAATGGATCTACAGCATAAAGAGCTTGTTCATCTATGGTTCTTGAAACCTCTCCATCACTTGCACAATAATTGTTCCGTATGAGAATATCTATGGTATATATATTTTTGGCTTAAGTATGCATGACATTTTGTTTTATCTGAAAACAAATTTTATAACAAGTCAGCAGGTAACCGAAAGGGCGATGTAAGGAATTGTGAAACAGCCTAAAAAGTAAAATATGACACTTTGCAAACGGTGTGCTTACAAGAGAAAAAACGGTATAAAATTTCACTGAATCTAAACATAAACATTTGTTTAGCCTAACGGGCGAGGAATTACTTAAACAAAAGATGCGAGGCTTGTTTTGAAACTTTTTGCTTGTTCTGCTCCTGCTGACATAACCCTTGGTGAATCAGCCTGAAGTTGAGCAACGTCATCTCCAGGAAAAAAGGAAGCAAACATTTAAGCAATGGTTCACTTTTTCTGGTTCAAAACACAGGATAACGTTTTGCAACTCATTCCAAATGGCACCTTTCAGCTCAAAAAAGGAACTCTGTGTGACAGTTTGATATTTTCACTGCTAAAGAACACAAAGGGAGTTTATGCTTGTGCAAAATCACTTTAATGTCAAATGAAAACCGAAACAGTCAGTTAAATCTCTTATGTTAATCGCCAAAAGATAAAATAAAAAAAATACTTCCATGAATGTAAAAACTCAACTAATCCTCACCTGAGGAGAAACCTAATTGAGAACTGCATTGCACAATCTAATACTGGTAAATAGACAGACAAGCATTTTCAGACAGGAACAGAGCTTTCCAGTAGAATCTGACCATTTATGACTCAAATCAAATATTATGGGGCCTATTTCATAGCCTTTACTACAAAACCTAAAACCAGAGTAATTAAAGACATACAAGTCAAAAAGACACGTCTAGTATCCAGAAACCTGACAACAGAGGAATATTCCAATATGACATTGATCCTAAGCACCCTGCCTAAATCACAATAGCTTCTGGGGAAGAAAAAGTCAAAAACTTTGAGGAAGAATGTCATCTGACTTTCTCCAATCAAACTTGTAAACGTGAAAAGCCTTTAGGGTATTTTTGAAACCGCGAAACAACACAACCCAACCAACAGGGAGCAGTCGAAAAATGTCTCTGAAGAATGTTGGCAATGTGAGGGGCCGTGCCCTTTTTATCAGAGGGAATGGAAAACCTAAATATTGTAGTAGCATTGTAAGGCTATAAACCTGGGGGATGTAGTTTGTAACCACAGTTTATTGAAATGTCCTATTGATTATTTATTGAGCTGTTTGTTTTGCAGGACGGACCTATATGGGGATGAACCTCGAAATTGCGTTCCGTTTTGCAGATTTTATTAGTATTTTCCCCAAAGCTGACATTTTTTTTTTTTACTTTGCCAAAGTGTCTCTCTTATTAGTTGACTCATGCATTTCCTTTCAAAATGCTGTGTAACTCTGGCTAAGATAGAGCAGGGGTCTACCTAGTTTGGAGCTACGCAGTACAGACGCAGAAAACCGCACGTTGTTCTTGCTGGCCTCCTTCACTTTAACCAGATCCAATTACCACAACGCAATTTTACGTCGGATCGTCTTTGTTTAATCTAAATTTGGATAGGATTCATTAGCCTAAAAAGTCACCCTTTCAGCAAATTCATCTGGACTGAATGAAGACAAGAACTTGCTAATCTCTAAAAAAAAAAAAAAAAAAAGATGTCACTGGTTGTCCACTGCTTGAACGCTTGGTTCCACCATTATTAAATGCAGTTGCTGCTTGCAGCTTTAAACCTAGCTAGACATGCCTGAGGGCATTGGACCTTGCCAGGGTCTCTTTCCTCCTACTGTTCCCACTGGTCTAGCATAAAGGAGGGGGAGGCCTACCCTCTGTGGATGAAGAAACCCAAACCTCAACAGGCCCTTTTGTACCACAGCTTCAAAAGGAGCAGCGGCACGGCATGGGGCTTTGATCACGGGGCTAACACAGGAGGGGAAAGGGGTTGGTTTTGGGAACGGGGAGGAGTAGACACCCCTGCTCATGAGCTAATAAAAAGACACCAAATGCACAGGTGCAGATCATTTTGGGGAAAGTGCAGACCTATTGTGCACGCAGAGACATTTATAGTCTCATGTATGCATTGTCACATGAGGGACATATGATGGTTGCCTCTTTGATGCCCACCTCTGTTTGTACCTGAGGGCAAAGTCACACAATTATTCTGTGTTCTGGTTGCGGCTTTGCGGTCTAATGTTTCACCGTGAATGCCTCCGAAGACTGAATGGATTTACTGCTGCAGGAATTTATGAGTTTGCCCTAATCAGTGCCAAACTGGGTGTGTGCACAATCATTCATACCGAAAGTGCATCCAACAAGCAGGATGTTTTCACCAGACATGACAGATTATGTTTAGCGGTTGCAAGATACAGCATTTTATGTCTTTCAAGATATTTTTTTAATCTCTAACCATAAATCCATTCCAGTATGGTAAGATTTTAACCCCACTTAAACCCGTCAAGGCTGAAGCTATTTCAATGTGCTAAAAGCATTTTGACATAATGTTCTGAGTTACTGGCAACTTGGTATAGACAGAGTCCTATTAAAACCCCTCCACCTTGAATAAAAAGCTTTTGTTGACTATGCCATTGAAGATGCTGTGGCAATATTTTCTTAACAGTCTTTTGACTGCAGAATGAAAGCTCTCGTGGTTCAGTTGTTGGGTGTATTAACCTACATAATTCAGTACACCATCCCCCAGCATACTACAAAAATGGCTGAACGGGGTGGAGTGGAACGCTCTGTGACCTTGAGGCATGCAAAGGGTTGTCAGGATCCTTGAGCTGTGGACTGGTTTTAGTTAATTAGTTGATTTGCCTCACCTGCTGTTAATGATCCCCAGCCTGTATTTAAGTTCCCTTGGTTTGTTTCCCCGTTGTCGGGTTTGTATAGCCTCGTGAGACCATCCTGATCTCGCGAGCTTTCAAGGTTTCACTCGCAGATCAGTCTGGCTACTTTCCGTTAAAGAAAATTTGGAGCCGTTCACCAAACGAACATCCAATCAGCGTTGGCTTTGAGGCGGGTTGAGGTGTGATGCAACGAGAAGCGCAACAGTTCAGTCTAAAGAACATGGCGGCTTCAGCCGATGAAACTAGCGTTAGCGTGGCTATCGAGCAAGTTTTATCGGAATTACAGAGTATTTCTCTGCTGAGCTAACGAGCCTTTACCTGCAGCAGCAAGAGTAGCTTGGCTTGTGGTTGTGTTTTCGTCGTCGCTCTGTTACGAGCGACGACGAAGCATGTTGACGAGTACGTCATATGCTTCGTTGATCTGATTGATTTATTTGGCCCGTCTATCACCAACATAGGCCAATCAGCTAACCAGTATTTTTGCTCCTTCCCAAAATTACTTCAACGGAAGGTTTCCAGATGGATATGCGAAGCAAATCTATCTGGCGGCGTCAGGTTAGGGTTTGTAAGTCTTTTTGATTAAAGTCTCCTTTTTTTCACAACGTTTCTGCCTCCGCCTCGTTGCCGCCTAGATCCTCGTCACCCACCATACATGACAGAAATTGACCCGACCAAGGGTTACTTTTGCATTTAAATAGACCGCGCCAAAACGAGTTACCTTCAGAACAGGGGCAACAGAGAGGACTTGTGGGGTAACAATAACGAGGAATTTAGACCAAATCATTACAGTTTCACTTTACATAGAGCACAGATGAATGATTTCAACGTGAACAGGAAGGACTATGTCCCCTTTAGGGAGAGGCAAACGAATGCAAGCTTATTTGTATAGCACATTTCAGCAGCAAGACAATTCAAAGTGATTTACGTCATAAAAACATAAGGAAAGAAAACACATTAAAAAAGTACATTGCAGTACTATAATTAAGGAAAATAAAGAACAGTTGTTCTACAGACTGAAAATAATTATGTTTCAGCTCAAAGGTCATTCAAAACAAGTGGGGTTTTTAATCTCAATTTAAAATAACTTAGTTAGGTTAGCTTTCTGGAAGTTTGTTCCAGGTTAGGGGAGCATAAAAACTGAATCTTGCTTCTCAATATTTGGTTCTGATTCTGGGGGTGTGGAGAAGATGTGAACCAAAAAGCCTGAGTGGTCTGGAAGGTTGATACGATAAGAAATCCTTAATATAATTTGGTGCTAACCCATTAATTGATTTATAAACTAACAGAAGTATATTCTCGGAGAGACAGGGAGCCAGTGTGAGTGTTTTGAAAGTGGGGCGACGTGCTCTACTTTCTTAGTTTTAAAGCAGCATTCTGGGTCAGCTACAGCTGTCTGATTGACTTTTTAGACAGACCTGTGAAGACACAGTAGCAGTAATCAATTCGCCTAAAGATAAATGCATGGAGGAGTTTTTGAAGATCCCCCTGGGACAATAGACCTTCGGCCTTCTACATGTTTTTCAGGTGGTAAAAGGATGGATTTGTAATTGTGTTTATTTGCCTTTGAAGATTCAGGTGTGAGTCCATCATTACTCTCAGAATGCAGGAATCAGGAGTTACTCGCTGAAGCGACTGAAGCTGTGTGCTGACTCTTGATCACTCCTCCTTTGGTCCAAAACTAATTAGTTCAGTTGTATTTTTATTCAACTGAAGAACATCACGGCACATCCGCACATTAATTTGTGCTATGCCCCTCGTTTAGATTAGTGTATTAAACAGTGACAATGTGCAAAAAAAAAAAAAAAACATTAATAAAAGATGCTTTTCACCAGATTTAGCTTGTTGTTATCTGTAGTCCCTGAGCAGGTGAGTTAATAATACAGTCTAACATCATATAGCAACATAAATTCAATGTCCACACATACCCTGTTTGCAATCACTCCACAGAGTCATATAAAATCACCACAATAACAACATTTCTAATAACATTT
This sequence comes from Fundulus heteroclitus, assembly GCF_011125445.2. NCBI lineage: Eukaryota > Metazoa > Chordata > Actinopteri > Cyprinodontiformes > Fundulidae > Fundulus > Fundulus heteroclitus. The sequence continues at coordinate 6,651,095 of NC_046377.1, read as the reverse complement.
TCCTGACATTTCGAACACAGTCCTTCAGGTCAGAAGAAAGGTAAGACTTCTGGGAGTTTGCTCCCTTCTTTGGTGCCTTTGAAGGAGAAGGCTGTATGTGCAAATGCTGAGCTACGTTTGGGTTTTCTACTGTCATTCCAGCTGGTAGACCTGGAACTCCCGGTCGTCAGCTCAGATTGTCTGAGCGGAGGTGCAGCACTGTAAGGATTTGTAAAGATGAGTTGCACATTTGTGTTAAAGTCTAACATTTTCCTACAATTTGACAGTGACAGTGTCTCAGTGGATTTTTATCTTGCTCTTTTACAGACCAGTTATATGGGGATTTTAGAGGTTTTATTGTTGTTTGTTTGCTTGTGAACACAAAATACAGTAATTAATGTGAAAAATGATTCTTCCAAGAACATTTATACAGTGTTATGAGTCAGCGTATTTGGGATGTGTCTAAAAACAGAAAAAAAATGTTTTTCAAAGTATTAGAAACTTTTTATAATATGATTTTTGAAGCTAAATGTTGGATCCAAAATAAGTCCTAGATATTTAAATTCCTCGACTGGTTTGATTTGACTGTCTTGCATAGATAGAGAAGGTAAACATCGTTTTTTAACTTTTTGTAAATATACTTAGTGCTTGAATTAACTTAAAGTCACCTGGTGACATGGTGGTGTAGAGCTGTGTCATCTGCATCAGTATAGTAACTTTTGTTGTGTCAGGATGCAGCTTATTGGCTGCATGCTGAGCCTCTCTCCCTCTCTCTTGTTCCTGCGCAGCCTGATCGGTTTCACCTGGCAGGCTGCAATTAACCCACAACTGCTTCCACCTGTTCCCACCGCTTTATCAGACTCACCTCTTTCTGTTCCCGTCGCCAGTCCATAGCGTTCACTCCTGCTCAGTCCCTGCCAGTTTTTCTTGTCAGCTCCGTTTGTACCCGTCAGCCTGAAGACTCCTTTCACCTGGTCTTGTTACAGTCAGCCCAAAGACTTTTCGACAGTTTGTTTTCTCCAGTATTCAGCTCAGACGTTCAGACCTCCACCGCTCGGCTCGGACGTTCAGCCCTCCACTGCACGGCTCGGACGTCCTGTGCTCCACTGCTCGGCTCTGAGGTTCTGCTCGCCACTGCTCGGCTCTGACGTTCTGCTCGCCTCTGCTCGACTCTGATGCTCTGCTCGCCACTGCTCGGCTCTGACGTTCTGCTCGCCACTGCTCGGCTCTGACGCTCAGCTCGCCACTGCTCGGCTCTGACGTTCTGCTCGCCACTGCTCGGCTCTGACGTTCTGCTCGCCACTGCTCGGCTCTGACGTTCTGCTCGCCACTGCTCGGCTCTGACGTTCTGCTCGCCACGGCTCTGCTCAGATGTCCTGCTCTCCAGTACTCGGCTCCAGAGTTCCTCCCGGTCAGTCTCTCCACACTCCTCCTGCCGGCCAGCTTCTACACCCTTCACCTCCGTCCGTTGAAAGACTCTGGTCTCATCATCCATCTTCCACACTATTCAATAAAAACTCACTCATAAGAACTGACTCTGTGTGTGCGTGCTGTGTCCGGGTTCATCCCAGAAAAATATATCATAACATGTTGTTGTTTATAACCTGAGCTGGGGGGAACATACAGACGTTAAATAGGAAAGGGCTCCTAGTTGGAACCCTGGGGAACCACGCATGTGATTTGTATAAACTCTGATGTAAAGTCATCTACTGACACAAGGAAGTTTCTGTCCTTCAGGTTAAGACTCAAACTTGTCAAATACTGTGCCAAAAAGACCGACCCAGTACTCCAGTAACTCAAGTAACACACGGTGTATTATTGGAGCAACTGGTCGGTGCTCCAGTGTTGAACGCTGTGCTTAGGGTCCAAGAATACCAGCGTTGTGGTTCTTTCACAATTTGCATTAATGTGGATGTCATTGAACACCTTGACAAGGGCAGTCTCAGGTCCGTGGGGAGCAAGGACACCTGTCTGGAAGACGTCAAAGCGGCAGGTCCTTGTTAAGAAGGTATTTAGCTGTTGACACACGACTTTTTCAATAACCTGCTGATGAACAGGAGAGACGGGATGCCCTGTATGTTGCAATGGCAACTTGTCCAGATTGTTTATCGGGTTAGGGGATAATTCTATTAATCACATCAGTAAGTTTGGATTTACCAAGGCTATCTCTGTCTGATAGTAAAATGTGTTTGATGAACTAAGCATTTGAGTGTAACAACAAAAGCAAACAGAAGAAATCTGCAACAGGGCTGATGTTTTTTTTCCACAGCGCTCTAAGTAGATATGCCAGTCCAAATAACAGATGCTAAAACATTTTTGTAATAAAACAACAGGCTTCAGATCAAGGGATCCAAAAAGCAATTACAATGTATTCACTTAAACTAGTCTATATTATCCTTTGATTTACTGATGGATGTTTCAGTACGCAGACCTCAGCAGCTTTATAGGTCTGATTACTTTGTGTCAGCGATGATTTCCAGAACTTTTTACAGAAATCTCTGATGGTATTTTCATCCATCATCTGCCAGCAAAGATCAAGCCTCCACTGCGCCTTTTCAACATGCCGAGCTAATCCATGCTGAGACATACACCGGTTTATGTTACTGTGTGCACCAGCTAATGGGAAAGAAGTGACCAGCACAGCAGTGTGCACTCACAACAGGTCTTATTTTGAAGGGGAAGGGGGGTGTAAATACTCCAAACACAAGTCAAAAGAATGTTAAAAATTGCAAAAGTTTCCGCTGTAGTTTTCCACAGACAAAAGGGCAAAATGGCTTCTCAAAAGACGGAGAGGGTAAACAATCAAATGGCTTCCTGAAACCAACCAAATGACAGGATCAAAAGAATGCTCTGTTAATGATTGCACCGTGCAAACAAAGGGACAATTTCTCTTAATACAGATTTAAAAAAAAAATAATATTACCTGAAGACAAATGAAACATTCTGCACCAAAATAAATGTGCACTGCTGCCAGTTTATGCCTGCAACAGTCCCATGTGGCAGCATTCCCAGTGGAAAAAGATCACAGGGCTGAAGTTGGACATCCACAAACAAACCGATGGTTGCCTTGCAGCAGAATGGTCAAACAACGGAAAGTCACAGCCTTTCTTCATCGGGGGTTAATTCTGTGCACTGATAAGAGGTCAAAGTGAGGATCTGCACCTAAATTGGCAGGCCAATAACACCTTAGAAATAACTGAAACTGGCATTACTTTATTTATTAATTCCCCTAAAGCTGGTTTATATTTTGTTGCATCCAGAAACATTGGTGCATTTTACAGACATTTTATATGACGCACCAACACAAAGTAGGGCAAAACTGTTAAGTCGAAGGAAAGTTTTGCAACAAATAAGTCTAAAAAGAGTGACAAGCATTTCATATTCAGCCCCCTTTACTCTGACATTACTAAAATAAAAATACGGTGAAGACACCTGCCTTCAGAAGCCACCATAAATAAAGTCAAAATGTGTAAAATTGTGTTTTAGTATAAATCCGGCTGCTATGTGAGGAGCTCAGATGTTTTCTTAAAGCACATTAGAGAACAAATAGCATCATTATCACCAAGGAACACAGCAAACAGTTCAGAGATAAAGTTCAAAGCAGAGCAGTGTTGTGAAACAGTTCTTAAACAATTCTCAGGGAAAACCAGAAATGACCATCCAACCACACTGACTGGGTATAGGCAGCATCGATCACAGGAGCAGCCAGTGGAGGAGCTGCAGAGATGCCCGGCTCAGGTGGCAGAACCTTTAACATAAAAACTATTTGTGATGCACTCAACAAATCTCATCGTTTTGGAAGAATGATAAGAGTAAAGTCATTCTTGGAATAAATCTATAAAAACTCTCAATTAAATTTGGCCACAGCTCATACAAGGGACCTGACAAACATGTTCAAAGCTTTTCCTTTGAGCTGATGAAACCAAAAGTCGTTCCCCTGGTAAGACATGGTGGTGGCAGCGTCATGTTTTTTTCTTCAGCTTAAACCGGGAAGTTGGTCAGCGTTGATGGGAAAAGAGATGGAGCTAAATACAGCATGATCCGGGATGGAAACCTGTTAGAGACTGCGGTTCACCTCCAATGAGGACCCCAACCCTGAAAGGTAAAACCCCTTGGAGGTTAAAATAGATGTCCATAGATGCCCCCTATCAAATTTGCATGAGCTTGAGCTACTTTGAGCTAATTTATCTGCAACTTAAACTTCTGTGAAAGATGGTTATATTAGGAACCGTCTTAAATGCACAGCACACATTTCATTTGAGTTTGTAAATAAAAAGCACGATATTCATCACTTTTCTTCCATTTGTTAACAACACATGTTTTTCTGTTGGTCAATTACATAAAATCCTAACAAAATACATTAAAATGTGTGGTCGTAACTTAAAAGGTGATATTCTTGAGTCTTCTAGCCATCTCCAGACTAGATTTAGATTAACGCTGCGTGCACTGTTTTGAAACTGCCTGTTTGAAATGGAGAACCAGGCAGAAGAATGCGACTTGGGGACTATTTGCACACAAGCTTGGGGGGGTAGATGAAGGACAAATCCAACCAATGAGAATTCACAGTGTTCTCCTTGTTGAGGAAAGTCTACAATAACCGCAATCTTTGTTTCCTAATCAGTTGACAGACAAGGCAGCCTTTGGAAATAGTTTGCCCGAGTCAGTGTGGTCACACCACTGTGTTTAGGGGCAAGGGTCTGTGGAGCAACAAAGGCAGGGGTCTTGTTGAGGAACTGTACAAAAAAGGCAAAAGAACATGGCCAGTCTCACCTATTGCTCATATATAGATGGTAAGGAGAGCTAGATTAAGTAATATATACAATAAAGCTCTTTGATCTTTGTTGAAAAACAACATTCAAATTATTGTGGGCACCCATTCATAGCTGCGACTGATTTTTATCAGGCCCTATTCATTCACTCAAGCCTCATTTCCAGAGAAATCATTCTATTTAACTTGCAAAAACATTTCCTTTTAAAGCAATGAATGACTGTATTACAAGAATCTTTGCCTTTCAAATACCTGATTTTGTGTCATTGATATTTCCGAAAGCCGTTGATGTTGGAGTTTTAGGTTGACTCTCTTTCACCGTGTATACATGCATGTATGCTTTAACAAGTGTTTCATTTTGTTTGGCCTCAGCTGGAGGGCCGGCTTAAAAGACAAACTTAAGACTTAATGGTCATTGTATTATTATTATTTCTTTTTTTTTTTGGTCTGTTTTGACACTGAACAGGAATTGGAAGATAATACATATATTTTATATATTTTTCAGGCTGGAGGTGTTTTCGATGAACATTACACAAGTCCCTTGTATTGAGGCACTGAAGTTGAATATGAAACTAAATAAAGAGAAAATGCCACAGGTCTCCCCTTATAATGGAAATATTCACACATGTCATCAAGTGTTGCTTCCTGATTTGCTTTTATTAGTCACTTTCTGTTTTTACCTTGTTGTCATACATCCAAGCAACCAACAATTTGCTTTTTGTTTCCACCAGAAACAGCTTATTAAGCTAACTGTCAAGTGTGGTGATGGGGGAGCCGTAATAATTTTTGCTTCGTTTTGCCGCCGTGGGACATGGTCCCTTTCAGCCGTTGACTTGACCATTAACTTGTGTGTTTAGAAGGTTATGGGATTTCTGCGGTCAATTGTGAGACCATCTGTCCAAATGCTGAAGCTGAAATTTGGTCACCAATGTGAATGTGATTATGTACCTGGTTTCTGTTTGTCTTTTTGGGTTTTGGACTGCCACCTCTCCTGTGACATCTCAGGCCTCCACTAAGTGTGGAGCCCATTGCTGTTCTTTTTATATTTCCCTCTGCAGGTGTAGAAGCAGACTCTGAGGATGTCATCGTGTTCTCTCCTTTTCCTCTCCTCTATTTATGTCACCTTTTCTTCCTTTTAGCATTTTGTCTCATCTTCTTGTTTAACTTTCTTTCTCTTCTACCTTCCTGTTTTTGTATCCAGAATAAAGTTTAATAAAGCTATTTGCATATATAAATCAAGTGGAGCACTATGACTATTGCTTTTCTTTTCTGTTTTTAGTTTTTCTTGTTGCTAGTTTATGTTCTAACCGATCTTACCATATTCTGTTGTTCATTTGTTGTTAATTTCTGTGTGCTGTTCTTTATACATTTTGATTCCCTCCCCCCTTACGTCCCTGATTATCCTTACCCTTTGGTTGATAGATTCTTTGAGCCTCAGCCCAGCTCTATTTGGGTTTATTAGTCTCTCTCAAATTAGATAGACCAATTAATCTAACAGTCATGTTTTGGACTGTGGGAGGAAGCTGGAGTACCCAGAGAGAACTTGTCCATGGAAAAGAAAAACTTGCAAATTCCATGCAGAAACACCCAAAGCTGGGATTCAGACCTTGCTGCAAGGCAATAGTGTTACTAACTGTGTTACTGTGCAGCCAGCAAGACCAAGAATTTCTCCAATGTGAGATCAATAAAGCCTATCTTATCTTATCTTATCAACCTGTAAGTGCTTCAAAGTACCCAGCTTCACTTCTGTCAGTCTCTGCATTTGAGTCCATAACTAAACCGAGACATGCAACCTCAAGAACATGCTTTTGCTAAGATAAAAATTCAGAGTACCAATAAAAGAACATGATATGAAAATCGTTAAAAGAAAAAACAATGTTCAATACATGCAAAATAGTGTACTACAACAGACGCATAGTGAAAGCATGTAAACGCCACACAGATATGAGCCAAAAAATGACGGTGGTTCACAGGTGAGCGAAGCTTATGGTGTAGCATGGAAGACAATGAAGCTTTTTGTGCAAAACAGACTACTGCATGAGTCGAAGAAGAAAGACGGAAAGAAAATGGCTTTTCCTCACAGGTTTTCTTTCCTTTGAAGAGGGGATTCCTTCCTCGTTTTTGAGGATGAAAATGATTAACACCTTTACCGTTGCCATGCCAACACACGGTCTCTGGGAGCATTCCTGCCCACAAGTGCCCACAGTTCAAGGGCTCCCTGTAATTACCGTCAATCTAGCTGCACTTCCATTTGCAAGAAGGCGACTGAAGAATAGACCCCTTGCAACCACGTGACTCCGTTACCCAGAATCCCTTGCGTGGCGGCCATATTGGTTGGCACGCCATTTGACAAAATGACGAGTTCTCCAGGTATTTTAACGTATCACAAGATCGTTTTAAGAGTAAGTTTATGGTTGAGGGTATCAGATTGCCAGATCCACACAGGAAAAGCCTGAAGGGACGGAGCGAGTCTGTGAAATGCTGCCAAGGGTTTCGTACGGCGACACAGCTGCTTTATAAACACGCAGGGCAGTATGGACGAGAGAGCACGAAAGCCCCTGAAACCACTGGACGGCTGCAATTATTTTATATCAGGAAATAGGCTCCATCAACGCCCGCGACGCCATGAGGGATTAAGCGGGTCAGAAAATGGATGGATGGATGTTCAGACATGTTTGTGTAACAGCAGAAAGCAGAGAGGAAGACCCGCCCAGTAGGTTAAAAAAAAATAACTCACTACGGATTATTTAGGTGTTTTTGTCTTGTTAAAATGGGTGGGGGTGTCGGCGACATTGCAGCGTAAACACAGACATACTAGCTCCCGTGAACGGGCGGAGGGGAGGTGGCGATCGTTACACTGACCGAAGAGCCGCCGCTGTCTGGAGCAGCAGGAAGCGGGTGCTGCTCCAGACAGCGGCGGAGACAGCAGACAGCTGCGGCTCTACACGGGCCGGAGAGCCGCCTCCGCCGCCGCGGCTGCTGCCTCCGCCGCCGGAGAGCCGCCGCGGCTGCTGCCTCCGCCGCCGGAGAGCCGCCGCGGCTGCTGCCTCCGCCGTAGCCGCCGCTGTCTGAAGCAGCAGACAGCGGCGGCTACGGTGGCTGCTATAGCGATCGTAACACGGGCCGGAGAGCCGCCGCTGTCTGAAGCAGCAGACAGCGGCGGCTCTCCGGCGGCGGAGACAGCGGCGGCTCTCCGCCGCTGTCTGCTGCTTCAGACAGCGGCGGCTGCTATAGCGATCGTTACACTGACCGGAGAGCCGCCGCTGTCTGAAGCAGCAGGAAGCGGGTGCAGCAACAGCGGCTCTCCGGCCCGTGTTACGATCGCTATAGCAGCCGCCGTAGCCGCCGCTGTCTGAAGCAGCAGACAGCGGCGCTACACGGGCCGGAGAAGCGGCCCGTGTAGCGCCGCTGTCTGGAGCAGGCTTCTGCTCCAGACAGCGGCGGCTGCTATAGCAGCAACAGCGGCTTCTCCGGGCCGTGTAGGGATCGCTACCTCCCCTCCGCCGCTATTTAAGTAGAACAATGAATAGAGCAGAATTAAGTTGTATTTACCGGAGATGAAGTGTAGACTGCAAATTCTCTCGTAGTATGGGGCGCCCCCCCCCCCCCCTCTCCAGTCCATTGTGAGTGTCTGCCTGCGCTCTTTTCATTGAAAATATCCATTTCTTTCTTCGTCCTTTCTCCTTCGGTAAACGACAGATACGTACATCCAACGATTTGGAATGCCTCTCTGTGCAACCGGGAGCACAACAAGTCGTAGGCATTGCTTAGATTCCAAAAATAAACTAACTAAAAGTACGCTCTAAATCACCCGTTTTGTCATGTAGTAGACGGGCTGTCAGGCTAGCCTGCCCACCAAGATGGAGGCGCGCACCCCCGATCACGTGACTGTGACGTCAGATGCAAGGGGTCTATTAAAAAAAGAAGACAAGGGAGGGGTATTTGGCAGTTATTTGCACTTTTTTTTTTCAAGATGGCACATAATGTTGTAAGGTCATATATATTTAATAAGGCATGTGACAGACTGTTACTGAGAGCAACACCATGGTATTTCCTGTTACTTGGTTTGACTAATTGTTTTTTTTTTCCAAATCACAACTTCTCACCTTCAGTTTGAAAGTAAAATAAATTCCTGCACATTTGCATAATTGTCATTTAAAGACACAGTTTCACATTTTTGCTTTTTATGTGGAAAACTAACACTATGTATAACCTTTTCTGCGTGTAGAAAAATAAACACAAAAACAGCATTTGGAAATGTCCAGTCAATGTAATTCAGCTCCTTTATATATCGTCAAAACACAACAAATGTGATTATTGAGTCATTGCCATGCAGCAGTCACTTATCTGGTGCAAACATGGTGACAGTGGAAAGAAACTATTACTTTTTAAAAGGATGAAACCTCCATCTTCTGCAGCCACTTCAGCCTTGAGTGGAAAGGAAGGGAAAAAAAGTGCTTTCTGTTATTACAAGGCCAGGAGTACTTTCTATTGAAAACTGAAAAGAGAGTAAATAGCACTAGTCTTGTGAATGGCTTTTTTTTTTTTTTTTAGGAAAAAGGGATAATAAAGAACAGGTCTTGTCAATGGCTTTGTTCAGGAATCATTGAGCAAGAAGTCATCTCTATAGAAAGGAAACACAAAAAGAAAATACATGGTTAACTAGCTATAGTTGGTACCCCTGTTCAGATTTTTTTTTTTTGTTATAATGGATGAAATTGTCTTTCCATCCTGACAGTAGTCAATATATTATGTACTTAGAAAAAGTCAGTTAAAATTTTTTATTTCTGTGAAACTTGCAGGCCTGTAAAACTCTGATTGTCAGAGGATTGGTCCTGCCCTCACCCCCCTCTGTCCCTCAAGTTCCGGGGGAATCACCTTATCTATTAGTTGTCCCACATGCTAATGATTCTGACACGCTCAGGTAATGCCATTGTGTATGCTCGTTCCTTGTTAGTTTCCGCTTGCTGACTGCGCATACGCTCTTCTGGTGTTTATGCATCCAGTTAGCTTAGCGGTTAGCTTAGTAGTTAGCTTCAGTGTTAGCCGTTCACTGTAGCTCCACTGCTCTCCCCATATACTATGAACTGAGAGTTGCAGGAAGCAAACCGTGTACAAGTTGATGACATAAAGAGGAAGATCTCAGCAGAAAAAAATAAGACCAGGGTGGATTTGGAAGATTTTTTTTTTTTTACGCAACCCCCATGGGTAGCAGAAGAGCGGGTAAGGCATGTGAAATTAGTCAAAAAGGGACTTGGGGAAAATTTTGGAAAAATAGCTGACTCTACCTTTAAACCGATCAAGAGTTCCTTTAGCAGACTGCCTCCATCCCAGTCTCAGATCACAGGCAGACTGACACAGGCTTTGCTTAAGAATATCCCTTAATTTAGCACCATTCATCTCTCCCTTCGACTCACACCAATTTCCCAGTCCCTGCTGCTTAAGACTTCCTCACAACATGATGCTGCCACCCACATGTTCCATTCTAGTACATACTATAGGAAAGAAAAAACAAAAGAAGGACACATAGTTAGGCAACAAAATCTCTGTTGGTAGCTACATCCAGAAAGCAGTCAGCTAAACAAAGAAGCAAACGGTAAAGTAGAAAAGTAGCTTTACTTTAAAAAGGTAAAGTAAAGTAGCTATTAACTAAGTGAACCAAAAAGTTCATTGAGTTAATAGCAGAAATACAGTAACCCCATCAATGACTCCATCAAGAAAAGAAAAAAAAAAACAGTTAAACAGTTTTTCTGCCACAAGCTTTACTTTCTATGGTAAGAAAAACAAGTAGTACACATAGTTACACGCAGCAATAGTTCTCTACTTCAAGGAAAATACACAGCAAAACATCGAAGCACTGGCCCTGGAATACTTTCTATGGAAACAAAACCAGAGCACAACAACATCACTACAGGAATAGTTCTTAACAACCCTGTCAAGGTGAAGTAAACTATATATTTTTTTACATAAAACATTTGAAAAAAAAGTTTAACCATTCTCAGTGATATGGAACAATGCATATAGATGTGGTTTTCATAAAAACGGATATTACTGCAAGAGACGGGGTTTTATTCCACATGCATTTGGTAGCATGCAAATATGTATTTATTCACACCTATGCAGATGTATTACATCTACCATTCATCCTAGATCATCAGAAGCCCTTATTTGGTAATGAATTAAAACACGGCATTATTTAAAGTGGAGGCTAAACGAAAAATGGAGCATGCATTAATTCAATACAAACTCTGTCATAACCACCGTTTAGTGGGATGGACCTAAATAGGAAAAGTTGTGATCTCCGTGCAACAACCTGCCAATTAAGACCAGACTTGTGTCTAGTATTTCAAACTGCTGATCGCGCAAAGACTATTGACATGCAATTAGTCGGGCCTTTGTTAGCAGGCACACCATCACTGATGCTTCATGATTGATTCTCATTACCCTTCCAATTTACGTTTGTGTTTGTGTCTGTGTGTGTGTGTGTGTGTGTGTAAGCGTGCTACTGCAAATATAAGACAATGAGGTGTGTAACTTTTCAATGCACAGAGTTATTATTGTAATCAGCATCATTACAGAACACCAAACGACCCTGGTGTAGAATTGTCGGAGCTCCTGAGATTCATCAGAAGTTGTTCTTTTGTTTGGTGCCTGCTATGTTAAGTTTCAAGAAGACCCCTTTAAATTAACAATTTTCAGTTAAATTTAGTCAACTATTTTGCATTGCACTTTGAAGCCACAGGGCTCCTGCATCCTTTCCATTTCGTGACATTGGCTGTGAGGAGCTGCCAATCCCAACTGGTGTCGGGCAAACCTGTAGTCACAATTTGAGGTCCAGATAGCTCACGCCTCAGTTCTCTTGTTGTTTGACATATTTCAGTGTGAGCACATATGTGTAAAGGATTTGAGCTTCAAAAGCCTTGTTCCTATTTTTTTTTTATTTGTTCTAATGTCATAGGTGATAACAGAGGGGGTCTGCAGCTGCTTTTCCGTCCTTTGTCACAGCGTCCTCATATCGGGACCTTTGGATTAGGATTCAGTTTCTGTGACAGTGACAGTGACATGTGGCTATACGCCACGCTGCTGAATAAGTAATGATGTGACCTCAGCAGAGATGTAGGAAGAAGTATAGATACACTATTAACTGTCCAGAAGCATTTACATAGAGAATAAATCAGCAGCACGGTTGAACTAGGAGCTGCGTATTAGCCTATTGGAAGATCGGTTCACAAATACACTGTTTCTTGCTGTGTTTTTGGTTGTGTGTGTGTGTGTGTGTGTGTGTGTGTGTGTGTGTGTGTGTGTGTGTGTGTGTGTGTGTGTGTGTGTGTGTGTGTGTGTGTGGGCGCAGACTGCTGACCAAGCAACATTATGCCAGAGCCCGGGCCCTCAAAGACACACAGTCAGCACAACGGCCTGTCACAGCAGCCAGCCAATCAGAACCTTGAAGCACGGGCCAAAGAATGGACAGGAACCAGTAGCTGACAGAAGATCCACTGCGGTTCAAATCATCTGTGGCGTCCAGCAGCAGCAAATAAATCGTCCTTACGCTGGCATCTGCTTTTGCTTCATTTTCATAGTGAAAGAAAAATCCTTCTTAATTGCATTGAAAAAGACAGAAAAGGCTGGGGGTTAGCAATAAAAATCCCATTGTGGTTTTAAACTGTAGCCTACATGTCAAAGTTTGTCCTTTCATGAGACATCTCCTTTCACCCAGAATTTGGAACCTGGATTTTGAAATTGCATCAGACCCAATTTGAGCATGTTCTCGTTGTAAGTCAGAAAAACCTATCAGATGAGAAAGACCTGTCAGAAAAGCTAATAAACAGAGTGCACCTGTAACTTTTGCCACTTTGTTATGTGTGATGACATACTGGACAATCAATTCAAGACTGTTAGAAGCTGTTTCCAAATCAGAACGCATATTTCTAGAGGCCTTCTTGCCATCTTTGTTTGACTTTTTCTACATTTCATTTGCTTCAAACGTTAGCCCTTGGACCCAGGAATCACATCAAGCCCCAAGTTGAGCATGTTTTAGCTTGAAATCGTAAAACCAGACGAACAATATATATCATAAACCATCCGAAGTGCTAATAGCTAGTTTAGACCTGGACCATTTCACAACATTGTGCATGCACTACAGCCATGTTGGATGTTGAATTCAAGGTTTCTTGGGCACGAACAAATTCACAGGGTGCTCTTGCTCTACCATTCTTGCAGTCTTGGTTTGACCATTGCTACATTCGACTTGCCTTGAAAGTCAGAACTCAACATTGTGCACAACAAATGAAGAAAAATTGTTTAGAAAGTAAATGACATGTGGCAACCCCAGTCCGTGGGCTAGATCACAATTCATAGGTTTTTAGTGCCAGAATGAGTCATGCATTTTTCCACTATTTTATTGTCTTGATATCATACAATCATATAAACAATAATATTTGTTTTTATGATTTTGCCACGTAATGCACGGGACAAACTGATTTTCCTGGGACTTGTCCTGAAGTTCTTATACAATTGTAAAAACAATACCAATGACATCCACCTGATGTCAAACTGAACTGAGCTGATCTTGAACTACAATATGAATTTCCAAACTACAGCATGTTTGCTTTGGCTCCCTTGTTTCGAACTTAGCCAAAGTAGGTATTTTCCAACTGTTTATTTGACCTCTTAAAAGCGCATCTCTGTTTATCAAACTCCTATAAAAGTGTTCATGGAAATTAATCATCCTCTCGTTCAAATATATTTCATGTAACTCTACACCGTAACTCCTTTAGTATGCACAAATATTTGAATATTCAAATTGGCCTTTGTTTCTATAGCCACAGTTTGGATGCGATCTAAAACACTGTAAAGATACTCACACGCAAATAGAAGAGGTGCAATTTTAGAATGGATGACTCATGCATAAGATGCCTGTGCAGATTCTTGATCATTTGAGTCATAGCAACTGAGCGAAGGCAACCAGACTTTTGCTTCATTTGGTGAACATATTTCAATGCCAAAGAGTCACCTCTGAAGGCTCTCTGGTGAGCAGCCTATGGAGGCCTATTCTTGATCTAAACCTGTTGTAGTCATACATAAGATGAATACAACTGATTTGTACTGCTATGATGTTCCCTAAATGAATGGCATATAGCATAAATTTAGCAATTGTTACACATAATTTTGCAAACATAGAAGGGCGGAGTCTCAGTAGTCACTGGATCAGAGACAGGGTACACCCCAGTCAGTTCTGTAGTCCATAAAGTCCAAAACAGAGAAAGATTAACATACACACACTCACCAAAAAGGGAGTTTACAGTTGCCAACCTATAAAAACATGCATTCTTATGATCTTTGGGAGACAGAGTACCCTGAGAAAACCCATGCATGCACAGGAAGAACCTGAAATTCCACACAAGTCCATGTTACTGGGAGGCCACAGAGCCAAATGACCACCTGTGTGACGTCGGCTACAATGTGAAAACTCACATGGACGCGGGACAAAAAGAAAACCCTTTAAAGCGGAGTGTTTAATTCTCCTGAAATTCAGTAAACATGATTCATAATTTGGACTCATTGAACTATCTCTTGTCCTGCTGTGTGCCCCCAACCGGGGTCATCGGCCTGGGGGGAGGGATTTAAGGCTTATGTCACAGTATCCTCTTAAAACAGGAACGGGCAGTTAAAGGGATCAAGTCATTGGAGGGAAGTAGAGTACTTAAGCTAAAAACTTCCATATATACGATGTGAGGAGAGATAATGAGGCAGCTCTATGGCTGAGGATTAGCCCCCAATACAGCTGCTTTGAAAGCCAGACTTCTAAAAGAATTTTCCAACAGACTTTGAATGTGATTAATTGACCATTGTCCCTTAATAATGCTAATAGGTGGAACATAAACCATTAAAGTCAATGGTTAAGTAAAACTTCCAGTTTTGCTTTGATAGCACAAATTGTAACCACATTGCGGCACAAGGAGACCCCATTAAAGCAAAAAGCAGAGTAAAAAGCACCTGTTTTGAATTTTCCATCAAAAATGTGCTAATCTCTCCTACCGCAAAATGTTTTACTGGCTTAGCTGTGAGCTGTATGCAGCTTTTTTTTTTTCCTGCATCCTTGTTCTCAAAGGGGCCAACCCATGCACAGAACCTGAACTAACGCAATAAAAACTTGTTCCTATCCAAAATGTTTAAAAGGGGTTTGTTTTTTATTATGAAATCTCCCACTCAAGCCCTGCAGCATGTTCTGTACCCTCTTGCAGTGTTTTATGTGAACACACACTGCAAACACACTGACCAGAACACAGAGCTCAGATACGACAGAACAACGCTTTACACAAAAAGTCTAAAAATGGCTGCAGAAAATCCGTGCTGACTGTGACCCGGAATCTGCAGTCAGGTAAAAAAAAAAAATTGAGATCAAGATTTTTAAGATTTCTTGAGGGCATCAGCGAGCTGGCCCACATGTTTGTCAGTATTTGGATGAGTAAACGGCTTATCAATATCACAAATATAATCTAGACAACTCACTGTAGGAATATTTCCCGGATGAGATTCCTTAATTGATATGTACCCTGTCAACAGTCAAAGTCACACTCAAAACAATAAGCTACTGTTTATGTGTATTGCATTCCATATAAAAAGGTGTTGATCGATATGTTAGCAATGCGCTAATATGAAGCAGCAAATATCTAAGTGTCTCAGGAATCTGATTTAAATCAGCTGATGCAAAAAGACAAATAATTACATTCTTAAAGGACGTCGCTAAAAGGACAATATTAGTGGTCGTACGAAGCACTATCCAATTGTTAGCATATTGTCCGTGTCTGATGTGAAAGCTGCTTACATGAGCTCTGGATATGAAGCTACTGCATGTGCTATGTTCGAGAGTCTTATTTTCTACAAAAACCTCTGTGGAGACTGTCTGCCAGCGCAAGGCTGTAAAGACTTAAAGAAGCTTCCTCTAATTTTAAATAATTTCTCTTGCAGCATTTTGGCTAACTGTTAGATATGCAAACAAACATAGAATAGCAGGGCACGATAACAGCTAGCCGCTAACCATTAGCTGCAAATGCTAACGTTAGCTTCAAAGTTTCCCCATCAGCCTTAAAATTAATGACTACCTCAGAGTATGGACAGCATATACATTTAAAACAGTCTTACACATGATCTGGATCATGTGTAATGAGCTCATATGGATATAATTTTTAAAACACGCCAGGGACTTACAAAGCCGTCATTATATTAGAAAAGAACACAAAAAAGGGACAGATGCAATGTTTCTTGACTTTAAGGATTACATAAGGATGTTATCAACTAGTTAGAGAGAAGCACAGTTAGTGATTTGTGAAACATTTGCACTAGTAGTCCAGCCAAAAGAAATTAGGTGTTAGTGAAGAAAAATGTGGGTGTCTCATTCTCTCGCATCATATCATCTCGTGAGCTGGATGCAGTGTTACAAATCTAACATTTTTGATCCCATTTAGCTTTCAGATCTATTTTACCCTGTTGACATAGCATTAGATAGAAATGATTAAAAAATTAGTGGCATTAAGTATTTTTTGTCTATTTATGACAAAATATATTATATAGTTGAGAAGTCTTGTGTTTATATGGTGAATTTTAGATAAAAATTTTATTAGAAGTGGACCCAATGCACCAAAATACACATTTTTAAGGTGAGCGCCTTCAAATCAGGCCCTGTTTTATCCATGTTTGACACTCCATGAAATAGGATGGAAAGTAAGAAGTTTTGCCCTTTTGTGGGTCAAGCATTTGGATATTTTACAGTGGATTGATTGAATCATGTCCAAGTATTTTTTTTTTTTTTTAGGACTCTATCAAAAAAGCCTGTCTACCTCTGTCACTATCTTCCAGTCTATGAGATCAGTCTGAGCAAAGTTTACATGGCTCTTCACGTTCAGCTATGATTAATGAGTTTCTTGCTTGTACAGCCCGCTTCAAGTCACCCCACAGTGGTATGTCGTGGGTCATTGACTTGTTGCAGGGTCAAGTTCTGCTTCAGCTTTAGTTCTTTTTAAAGATGGTCTCGTTTCCTTAAGCGCTCTCTAATCCATGGTGAGTTCATGGTGGATTCTATAAAGGTGAACTGGCCAGGCCTTGCTGCATCAAAGCATCCCTAAACTATGACACTTCCAGCTCTATGTTTCATGGTTGGTATGAGCTCCTTTTCCTGGAATGCTAAATTTTGAATTTGTGCCAATGTTATCTGGTCTGGTGTTCAAATATTTGAATCTTAAGACATATCTAGCCAAAGGACATTGTTTCAGAAGCCTTAGCCTTTGTCTATGTTCAGTTTGGGAAACTTTAATCTGACTTTCATGTGATTCTAACCTGTAGAATTTCTCCCTATTTCCAAGGCATGCACTTAGCAAGAGTAAGAAGATTTCATCCATGTACATTTGATGTAACTAATCTGTGTTATATTTTAGCCATTTAAATGTGATCCCTGTCAGCATGCTCTAATTCATTTCTCACCAGAAACTGTGTTTTACTGAAGTGTTTGTATTATTTGCTTTACTAATATTGCTTGATATTTCAGTGTTGTTAAAATTGATACTAAGAAAACTGCCCATATATGTTGGAAAAGCACACAGGTCAATATCGTGTGTCCTGATTCTTTCACTTAAGTATTTTGTCTGGAAAGATATTAGTTCAACAACCAAGTGAGATTACAAGATGTTCAAAAGAAAGCAGCTGAGTCTTTGTTCTAAACTTAACACTGTCAAATTCAGAGACCCTCTGATTCATGGGTAACCATGCATGAGTGATAGAGCCTCAAAATGATAATAAAGACTAAGTTTCAGTCATCATCTCTTTAGCTTCCTTCAATGTAGCTAAACCAAAGCAATGGTATAATGCAGTTTCCTCGTAGTAAGTAGGAAAGCAGGAAATGTTTCTATCCTGGTAGATTTCCGATAATTAACACAATTTCACTCATCCGCGTACGGTTTCATGCATGACCCCTTGCCGCCAAACAGTGCGACCTTCGGTGCAGGACATCATGAGGAAAGACATATTTTCCGCAAATACAGCACGACAACGTGAAGGTGCGAGGTGATGTGGGGAGGGAGATAATGGACAGTTATGCAATGCGGCTTGCAGATTAGCAGACTGACTGGAGACCTGACATTGTTACACAATGCAGAGTTCAGACACTAATCCTTGAAGCAACCTGGCTGGGAGGCTGCAAACATGACTAATGGCCGTAACCTGCTGTGGAGGACAACGAGCAATGGAAATGAGTGTATTGGACAAGTGCTCTAAGTTCATAATGCTTAACATAATGGGTCATGTTTAGAGTTTTCTATGCCTGGATACTTTGGTAGAAGTAGCTTTCTTTCACTCTTCCGTAAAGATCAAGAGAAACTACTTTATACAACACACATGGGCTCTTCTGAAAGGAAAGCTACATTTGCACTAGTACCCTGCCACAGTAAGAATGATTTCAGGGAACTTGATACACATGCACCACACTCACAAGTTTAGGGGTCCAACCACAGCAAGAGGCTCGACAAATTTGGTTCCTCACATTTCCCCTGGCAGAGAGCGTTGCTTATCCAAGCCAGATCGATTTCAATCGCCGGCTCACCAAGATGGTGTGGCTGCCAACAGACTGTCGCAATGGAGCTATAAATACCCCACCGAGGCTATGTTGTGGCCACGTATGCTGTGGCGAGTTCGGCTAAACGTGTCCCCGATGAAACCAAATCAAATTACAAGATGCGAAGGAAGGCGTAGCTCTTATCAAAACCGTTGCCACTTGCTGACACAGTTTTGTAAAGCACCAGCTGGAGCATAAGGAAAATGTGGAACATCCTGGGCACGCAGAAAAAAAAAAAAAAAAAAAAAACGGAAATCCTAACAATGAAGAAAGACCAAAAGACCAAAACAAACAAACAAAAAAAAAAAAAACACAATTTGGGTGGATTAAGCAAGCTCGTCAATAAGCCCAGAAGCCACATGCCTTGTGGGTTCTCTGCTTGCCCTCTTTTTTTTTTCTTAAATGATTAGTGAGGAATTCCTGTCAGATCTGAGAGCAACTGCATGGCATACTCTCGTGTCAAGCAACGTCAAAACAGCTGTTCATCCTCCTGCTGTCAGCGCGCCTGGATTGATGCTTGACTTGCCCATCACGTTTCTTACCAAATCAAGTGAGAAAATAAAAAGTGCAGTCATAACTTCGGTGAACCTTGTTCAAGCCAAAGTCTGTTTTTTGTTTTTTTATCCTCTCTTAACGCTTCGGATAATAGGACTGAAAGATCCAAACAGTGTGGTATATGCAGAATCCTACTACGTATGTAAAGTGAAAGGAACTTTACATTTTGGCGGGTTACAAATTCCAAATTGAATTGTATTTTATTGAAATAGCTGGACTAACACAAAGTTGCGCTTATTTGTGAAGTGCAAGCATGAATACAGTTGTTCGATGAATACATTGTCCCCACTGTAACCCATGGTGGTGGTGGCAGCATCATGCCGTAGGAATTGTTTTCCTCTGCATGGAAGCTGGTCAGCGTTGACAGGGAAATGGGTAGAGTCAAATAAGAGGCAATCCTGTTAGAGGCTACAAAAGACTTGAGACAGGGGCAGAGCTACAATAATATAGTCTATCTTACATTGAAATGATGCAGTCAAAGTCCAGATCATAATCCGGTTAGGAATCTCTGGCAAAAACATTTCAGTTGCTGCCCACAGAGTCTTTAAGTCACAGCCTGACCATTGTAGTCGCAGGTAAAAAAAAAATGTGCAGGGGAGGTTTAATGATAAAGAATTAATATCATTGTACCTGGTTGCAGTCTTATCTGGTTGCTCTCTTTGAATTTGCATGACCGCAGCACATTGAAGGCACACCTAAAGAAAGTATTTCATTCCACCTGTTGGACATTCCTGTGGTGGAATGTGCCTGCCGTATTCCGTGCATTTCACGGTGATCCCGACATCTTTCAGCTCAGAAACTCCGAGGAGTCGGTCACCCAGAGCAACGCAGTTGTTCCATTTCACCTGTTCTGACATTTTTTGGGACTTGGGGAGATTACGCATGAAAAGGCTTTCAGAGTTCAAGGGTACAGACAAGTTTAGAAACCGTAAGAGTCAACGCAGGGTGCATTTTCTTAGAGGCATTATCCACAAAACCTTTGACCGTCCTTATGCAAATTTATCATAAAATAAAAGCAAACTAACCCTTGAGGTTCCTCCATGTATTTGAACATAATCTACAGGCACATTGTAGTATAACCCATAAAATGCAAATGGAGAAAATACTGTACGTAAGTAAGTGGTGGCACTGCACATCACGGCGACCCGGAAACCCGAATAACACAAAAACTATCCCAAAGTTATGTTTAAAGCACATATGAGTGAACTTTAACATAAAGTTACAGGTCAACTGTTTAAAGTGGATCTATGCAGATTAGCCTGTTAATCTGCTCTTTAGCGTGTGTGAGCCAGTCTGTCTGTCTGTGTGTGTGTGTGCACATTTACATAACATTACAGGCCTATAGAAAGATAACCTTCCCTGGAACTCCCGATGCTTCTGTTTGGCTAGTTGGTGTTGTGCACACGCACGCACGCACATACACACACACACTCGTGTAGAGAGGGTATCAAAGGTAGCACAAGATAAGAAGTGGAAAGTTCACCAAGAAGCAAGGTCATGTTGGATGTTTGACATTAAAACTGGAAAGTTTTCTTGCTGGAACGGAACAGCTGGCTCCTCGAGCGCTCTGATTACGTTCCCACGTGCTTCCGTTTGTTGTTGTGATGCTGTGACACTCTGTTATGTTTCCATGTTTGTGTCAGTGCGTGGCGTAGCGTTCTCCTGCATCATCCCTAAAATACTGCCTTCATGCCAAGTGGCACATTAAAGTATCATCTGTAAATTTAGGAGATGCAAGAGTAAGGCAGAGGTTCACCTATCAGCAAGACGTATTTAGCCTAATCCTGCATCCAGCACTACAATGGAATAAAATAGTTCAAAGAACAGTATGGCCCACTCGGATTCCAGACCTCAATGCAGTTTAAAGCCCTATAAGGAAAATTGAGGCTCGTAGAGTTTCTCCATCCAGTCTGATTGGACTTGAGCTAATTTGCAAAGGAAAGTGGTCTCCTAAGAGACTTAGGACCTAAAAGACTTGTGGCTGCAATTGCAGTGAAACACTGTTGAAATTAAATGCATGCCAGTTTTCAGACTTTTGTTGAGCTTCATTAACATGAGCAGATTTGAATTTCGCAAGAAATGCAATTACCTTTTTACTTATAATTTTTTTTATATTTTCTGTACTTTATATTACTATACAATTAAGATTTTACAACAGTAATGATATGAAAATTATGTTGCAATAATATATGAAATAATTATCTTTTTTGCCCAGAAAAAAACAAAAAAGAAAACGACTAAAATTAGATAAATATAAAATATACACTAATTCGTTGTTATTGTTGTATTAAGGTATTACTGACAACTCAATAATACTGTCTAAACTTTATAATAATGTCTAAACACAGTGTTAAGTTCATGTCAATGGAGAGTTATTTAATGGAGTGTAAATAAACAACCTAAGGGAATGTCGGTAGATCTGACTTCATAACTACAACACATCAGCTGTAGTTACTCCTTCTGCTGCAGATTGTGCTGCGTATCGCCCTGCTGCAGAGAGCTGCAGAGCAAAAGGGAGGGAGGGAGAGACGGGGAAAAATTGCCGCCACGTGCACTCAAACGACTCCTTTATTATGAAAACTTTTCCTGGATTGGTCGAGATACGAAACACTGTATTTATAGACGTTATCTAATTGGCTGTCGCCGCCGAGTCGATAGGATAACACAGCGCACAGCATCCAGACAAGGGATCCTTGGGCGTCTCGTACTATGAGTAAGTAGTGCGTCTGAAAATGATATATCCTGAAGGAATCTTTCAGTAAACATGCATTACGACTTAGGGAAATTCCTATTTGGTGTATTTTAGACGTTATTTTTAGGTATTTACATATTAAACCGTAATAATTAAAAATAATTGTTTTTGTTGGTGGCGGAGGGATATCAAGACTCCAGGGTTACGCGTCAAAATATTGGCTTGGGAAGACCGCGCCAAAGCACAGACAGCGGCCACTCTCCGGGATAATAACACACCGCCGTGGCCCCTTTGCTTCACTGTACACTTTGTACGTTTGTGCTACACGTCTCAGTTCGGACTTTCTTTTCTTCATTTTCAAGGCTGCTTGTTTTTGACGGGAATACTTTGGCGTCGACACACACACAGGAGTCGGAATTGATGCCGGTTTTCGGGAAACTGTGCGCGACTTAACGGTCGTGACACGACTCGGTCGTCGGGCGCCGTGTGCTGCGGAGTCGGCACACACAGCTTTACTTGGACTGGATTGCCAACACGGTCCCCGCAGCAAAGCTTCTAACTGAGCCTATTTGTTGCTCTTGCTTCTTGTGACTTTTTTTTTATTTTATTTTATAAAAAAAAAAAACAAGCCGATCAGGACTCGTTTACGAAGGCGTCGTTCAGCTCGAATATGCTGCTGTCAAAGTTTGGTTCCTTTTCGCACATTTGCAATCCCTCGAGCATGGACCACCTACCAGTGAAGATCCAGCTCCAGCCCGGTATGTCGCCGCTTCGCTTTCCGTATTGGATCGAAATAAATAGTTTAGCGAATCTGCCGCTGGTCCAACTGAGCGACCGTTGGAACTTATTCTCATTTCCCCCTTTTTTTACTTGCAGTCAAGGCGGAGAAGGAGTCTTTCGAGAAGGTTTACCAAGTGGGCTCGGTGCTCGGCAGCGGAGGATTCGGGACGGTGTATGCCGGGAGCCGGATCTCTGATGGCGCACCGGTGAGGATCTGATCTGGGGAGGGTATTTTGGGGTCTTAACGTGAGGCGCCATTAAAGCGTCGACAACATGGGTTTAAATGTGCACTTTTTTTTAAATGCTGGTTTTGTGTCTCCCTCCAGGTTGCAGTGAAACATGTCGCGAAGGAGCGAGTGACCGAGTGGGGCACAATTGTAAGTGTGTGGTTTGTTTTGGTCCCCCCCACCCCCCTCCCCTCCCTCCCTGCTGCTGCAGCTGGGTGCGGGTGTTATGGCTATTAGTGCATCCACGTTATACTTTTGTTATTAAACGTCGCCATTTTTTTTTCTCTCCTTCCTCCGCTTGCAGAACGGAGCCATGGTGCCGCTGGAGATCCTGCTGCTGAAGAAGGTCAGCTCGTCTTTTCGCGGAGTTATTAAGCTGCTGGACTATTACGAGCGCGCCGACGGCTGGCTCATCGTCATGGAGAGGCCGGAGCTCGTCAAGGACCTGTTCGACTTCATCACCGAGAAGGGAGCCCTGGACGAGGACTCGGCGCGGGGCTTTTTCCGCCAGGTTCTGGAGGCGGTCAGGCACTGCTACAGCTGCGGCGTAGTACACAGGGACATCAAAGACGAGAACCTGCTGGTGGACCTACGCACCGGGGAGCTCAAGCTTATTGATTTTGGCTCAGGGGCGATTCTCAAGGACACGGTCTACACTGATTTCGACGGTGAGCAACGCTTGTTGTTATTATTATTATTATTATGGGATGTCACCGTGCTTAAAGCGCAATGCGACTTTATGAATATGGTTATTAGTATAGTCCGTGTGGGCCGTGTGGTGTTTTATTTATTTTTTTGCCCTTGATGCTCCGGCGGTGCTATATTCAGACGCGGAGGCGTTCACGGGGCTGTGACGCAGTGATCCGCTTTTGGTCGAGGGTTTTCCTCGCCAACATCCCTGCGCGTGTTAATTTCAAGCACGCAAACCGGATGATGATGATGATGATGCGGCTGCGGCTTGAGAGAAATCTCGAGGAATAGTTACAGAGGTGACTCATAGATATATATATTTTTCAATATCGTGCTTTTCTTTTTTTTTCTTTTTTTTGTGTCGGTGACGCATTAGTGTCTCATGAGCCGGATTGTCCTTTAATGTTTCCGGTCATGATGTTGTCATGGTAGCCTGAGTCACCGTGATCTAAGGTCAGTGCCACCTAACATCTGTTTGTTGTGAAACTGGAGTCGGGGCTTCACGTGATGGACTCACGTTGCCTCGGTTTTCTTTTTTTTTTTTTTTTTTTTTTTTTTACAAGGGCGCCACAAGGGGGGGCAGGAGGCAATGGCAATGGCCACCCCTAGAAATTTGCATCGTTGCAAAGATGAATTTAAGAAGAGAGAGGCCACACTTTGATAAGCTGCAGTTCATACATGCCACAGGGCGTCCGCATTTAATCCTGATTTAATGAGACTCTTGAAACGCTACCACGGCTTGCGTTATTGCCAGCCTTTGTTTTGGGAGGGGGCGCTTGCTGGCCGCTGAGATGCTGCTCTGCGGCCTGTGTGACTCGACCCATCCGTCCACTGCTCCTTAGCTAAA
The DNA here is from genome assembly GCF_011125445.2 of Fundulus heteroclitus. Lineage (NCBI taxonomy): Eukaryota > Metazoa > Chordata > Actinopteri > Cyprinodontiformes > Fundulidae > Fundulus > Fundulus heteroclitus. The sequence goes on along the minus strand of NC_046377.1, from coordinate 6,626,951 downwards.
CTCCGCCTTCGCTGTCTTCCAACAGGCACGAGAGTCTACAGCCCGCCGGAATGGATCCGCTTCCACAGATACCACGGCAGATCGGCGACGGTGTGGTCGCTGGGCGTGCTGCTGTACGACATGGTGTGCGGAGACATCCCCTTCGAGCAAGACGACGAGATCCTCAAGGGGAGGCTCTACTTCAGGAGAAGGATCTCAGCCGGTGAGTGTGAACAGAAGTGCATCGCTTGACGCTGTTGCCCTCTAGCAGCTTTCGCTGGTACAGCGGCGTGTGTCGTAGAGCCATGCAAACAAACAGGTGTATGCTGTCAGAATGAACTTCAGAGGCGGTTCTTGCATGAATGAGACCCTGGGGCAGCCCCTCATTTTTAATAGTGTCGTGATTTAAAGTAATGAAAAAATTTACAGCCGCAGAAGTGGACAAATTATTTGTAAATGCATAGGTTCAGTGAAAAAGCATTAATTTTGATTGGGAGCGGTGTATTTATTTTAGATTTAAACTGTATATGATCAAATCCAGTGCTGGTAAAAAAAAAAAAAGAAAAAGCTTTGGTGCAGAATTGGAGTTTCTCACAGTGTTTATCTATTACCTGGACATGCCAGCAAGTGAAAAGAAAAAAAACTTGAGCCATATTGCTATAGGATGAATTGCTATTGAGGGAGATTAGCTGGACACGTCTCCATAAATGTCTCCTTAACTCGAACTGCTATGTTTGTTCACAGAGTGCCAGCAGCTGATCAAATGGTGCCTGGCCCTGCGGCCCTCCGACCGGCCTACCCTCGAGCAGATCTGCGACCACCCCTGGATGAGGATCACGGAGGAGTCGCCCAAATCGCCAGAGGAGCCCGCGGCAGGGGACATCCGCCTCAGAACCATCGACACGGACTCGTCGACAAGCACAAGCTCGAGCAAGGAAAGCCTCTGAGCGCCGCTCTGATGGACCGAACGGACTCTGTGAAGAAAGAGGGGGTGGGGATGGAGAGAGGTGATACGGACCTGTGCCCATCTGAACTGTGATTGGCCATGACCGGGACTCACCTGGTCCAGAAAGAAAAGAAGAAAAAACAGGAAACAAGAATACTTTCATTTTTTCCTCTTTTGTATAGAATTTCTAATTTATTTTTGTTGGTTACTCTTTATCTTATTCCTCCCCATCCCCTTTTTTTCCTATTCAGTTTATTATACTTGTTTCCAAATGGGGAACATTTTGCTGTTGGGACGGTCTTACCAGCACTATTTATTTCCCCTCCCTTTCTTAATATTACTATCTATATATAGATATCTATATATCTATATATAGATAGATATCTATATATATATAGATATGTATAGCTGGCAAGGCCCTCCTATTCAGACTGCTCTCATAGAGCTTGGAGAAGAGTTTTTATTTAAATGTTTTAATTTTGATTTTGGAGTGCCTTTTTTTGGAAAGCTGCTTTTCTTGGGGGGGCGTTTTCGTCAACAACTCACGAGGGAGGCCTGCAGCGTGGTTGTTCTATTGTGCTGTGATGGAAGAGGATTCAAGAAGCCGTTTGGTGTTTCTTTTTTGTCCCCCCCCCCCTTCCTTTCATCACTGTAAGCCAACGCCTCCCCAGCCAAGAGGTGAAGGTGGAGTTAAATTAGGAGAGGGAGGAGGTGGGGGTTGGTTCTTACAACAAAATACTTGAAAACGCTCTTGTCGATCTCTGTAAACGCTGCTTATTCACTCTATAGCCTAAACAGGTGTTTTGGAGACTGAATCCTGTCTTTTCTGAATGTCTACGAAACGTCAACATACACCTTCCCCACCCCCACCACCTTTTTCTCCTCCTCACGCCTGTTGCGGGGGGGGGGAGGGATGGTTCTTCTTTTTGCCTCCCACCGTCTCACTGCTTGACACCATGAGGCCCCCCCCCTCACCCCGCCCCGCCCCCGGCCTCCCTAAGGGTTTAGGGTTTAGATGCACAATCAATGCAATATTCATGGGTTCAATTGTTTTTGGGTTTTTTTTTCCTGCAAATATTGTACAGCGTGTTTTTATTTTATTTTTATTTCTCTTTTTTTTTGTGTGTGTAAATTTTTTTTCTCCATTCGCATTTAATTTATTCAGAAACATGTAGACATTCCACACTCTGTGGCTATTTATTTATTTATTGTCAATGCTTAAACCCCCCCCCCCCCCCCACACACACACACACACACAGATTAGCATAACCCACTTGGCCTTTGGTTTGCATTCCTATAACCTATTTTTACATTTCAACTTTTTTTCTGAGATGTGGAGGATGCACTGAAGCAGTTGTCAATGTAAAACAGAATTAAAAAAAAAAAGGTTTACTTAAATTTAAGCAGAGCATTTGAATGTTATTTAATTACTTTAAAGGAATAAAGTCTGTTGGTAATGTTAAATGACTACGTATCAGAGTAATACATCTGGTTTGTGTACTGTCAAGATTAATTTAAGTTCTATGGCAAAATAAATACTAGACAGAGCAGTTTTTATAGTTTTGTCACATAGCCTATAAATGAGACATTTCACTTTAGCCATGTGACTTGTGTGAAGGATGGATATTGCTATTTTTTGATACAGAAGTTTCAATTAAACGCCCATTTTTATGTACAGAAACCCGTCTGGTGTCTTGCTGTTTCCTTACCAAAACGAGCCTGTTTGTGTCCTGTTTCTGTAATATGTGGTTATTAGGTCAACCTATTGCTGGCTACGTCTGCTGGCAATCAAGCACACGCAAAAATAAAATAAGCTGCACTGAAAACGTAAAATGAGGACATGTATTCACTCTTTCCAAGTTGAGCCGAGTGTCTCCAAAAGTTGAATTCATATTTCGAATTGACCGATTTCTCCGAGCTGCTCTACAAAAGAGGCAAGAAGAGCGAACATATTCACGGAAGATGTGTGCTTATATCTGTTCGAGTCGGGAAATACCTACGATTAAAATATTTGCTGCCCTAACTTTTCGTCTACGGACCAAAGAAAAATGTGTGAGCCTTCACGCCTACCATCACAAACGTAGAGATGTGGAATCTGCTAAACGCTGCTGGCGCTTTAACCAGAGCCGTGCTTTACGCATAAATAAAGGACGATCATGTGGAAAATTACTATTACATTATTACTAACTAACTATTACATTATTACTAACTATTACATTATTACTAACTATTACATTATTACTAACTATTACATTATTACTAACTAACTATTACATTATTACTAAAAGGACCTCATGCCCAGTGTTAGGTATGATGGAGGATCTGTTTCTCTTCCAAATCCACAGCATCACGAACTCTGGATTAAAATTAAAACAAGTCACCAATTTTATGTAAAACGTTATCATATTTGATTACACCCACAGAATTATCCCCCACGTTTATCAGCGGGAGATGAAACTACTGGCTATGGGAGATGAATTCATTTTAAGGCTTCTTTACAATAAATAAAATCTTTAATAAAACGTGCGCTAGCGTTGAAACGGCTCGTTTAATGAAACTTTTCAGTCATCTCTATTCGTCCTCTTGACAGCGTGACCCTCCCTTTGCCAAGGTGGGATGAGGCTGACGCACGCGTCCGGCGCAGTAAACGCGTCACATGACGGGGGGATGTGTTTGGAGATAAACATCACAGGAGTCATTAACTGCATGACAACCGGCGCAGGGGTTGGGTGCGGGGGGGGTTAATAGGAGCCAGATGTGTCTGTGAAGCTTTGGGGAGAAAGAGAGAGAGGACGAGTGTGATACTAATTGTTATCCTTTTCTGCTTTAAGCCACCCGTATTTCTATCTGCTGCGCACAGGAAAGCATAAGTCATAACCGGTCTCAGGAAGGCTATGAGTAACAGCGTTTCCAGACAAGCAGGTGCGCAGATGATTTTTTTTATTTTTTTTTGCTGCCCTCTCTGGTGAGTCAGTCGTGTTTTACCTTCGTCTTGCTTCCAGGAAATGATCTTCGATAATATTCTGCAGCACAGACTGAAGCGACCCCCCCCCTCCCCCTTTCGCCCCCAGCACTACAACACACTCTGCTGATTCCACGCAGAAAAGGATCATCCTTGCTTACAACCTGAAGCCTTCTCCTCGATGCCTGCTTCCTTTTCAGCCAGAGCGCAGAGACGTGTTGGTGTTTGAGGACTTGTTAGGTCAGTGAACCTTCTCTGGTTCTCTGTGATGTGTTCTATTCATAATAACCCGAGATGAGGAGGAGGGTTTCTTATAATTATTATACCTGGATGTGTGAAACACCACTTAAAGCAGCCTATCAGTGCTTTCCCTACTTGTATGTTCCAGAAATCTTATGAGCTGCCTTAAGCTGGACATACACTGTACGATTTTTTTGTTGCCCTTTTTGGACCGATTCTTCAGTCGTGCAAGAATTTTTTTGGATCGGACCGAGTTTCAGCTGCGTCCTGCGTGGTGTAGTATACAGGGGGTAACGAGGGGCGAGTAGCCTCTCACGACCACCTCCTGATCAGGAATCAGACGCGTTTTAAATTCAGCCGACCCTGGTGAGGAGACCATCAGCGCCCCCTGCTGTTGAAGCAGAGCTACGAGCGTCTACGAGCCGATTTCCCCCAACCTCACGCACTGCGCATGTGCAAACAAGGGAATTCTTCTTCTTCTCAGACGAAAACAGCGTGATGTGGAGTCAAACTACGGAGGAGCAACTCGTAGAATTGCCAAGTTAGCGCGTTTCGTTCTTGTAAGCCTCATATTTAACAGTGAGCATCGACACTTCCGTCTTTTTTCTTCTTCTACCGTTTACGTTTGGCTTCCAGGTAGACGGAAAAGCGCCATCTTTCTACGGGGCTGAGTCCAACGTGTGGTTTTAGGACGTACAGTGTAAGAACAGATATCGGGAGCTGTAAACTTTTAAATCCTGCGGTTTTGTCGTACAGTTTGAGCTGTATCTGAGTACAGCTATTGAAAATATCGTACAGTGTATGCCCGGCTTTAGCTTTTCAAGGAGAGGCAAACGTAAAGATCTCGGGCACGGATGGCAATAAGGATTCTGAGGCAGCCTATGCTGTCTTTGTTATTCCACTCCCTCTGTGTAGTTCAGTGGTGCAGTGAAACAATCCCGCAGCACAACGCTGCCATTTCCACCCTTAAAAAGCCTCGAAAGCCTCGCCTTGCCACGATGCAGTCAATGACGCCGCCCGGACGCAGAAGCAAACTCGGAGGCGAAACGAGCGCTTGGATAGAAAACGATACAGAAAAACGTACAGAAATGAGGCAGTCAGGTGAGCAGAAACAACGGGAAACGTGAAGCACGGAACGCAGAACAGACAGAATGGCAGCAAATCAGAGGAACCAGCTAACGAGAAAGGGAAATCAGGGAGCTTAGGGGGTTCTCAGCCAGAGAGCTGAGAACAATGAAGGCTGAGAGAACCGTGTGAGAGTGAAAGTGAAGGCAAACAGGGAGGAACACAGAGAAGAACTCTAACACTGATATAATCCAGACATGATTACTGAATGAACTAACAGAATCCACTAACTAAATCCACAAAAGTAAAAAAATAAAATAAACATGCTCAAAGATAAATGAACCAAAGAAGGCATAGTCCAAGAACTTAAAGAACTAGTCTAAAACAAACAGCTGGAGATCACAGCACACCTTGACTCGTCCAGCCACACGGCTGAAAACTGTATGGTCTTTGCACAATGTGCAAAAAGACAGCATTATTTCCTCCCTTATCACATTAAATCTGTCCAAGCTAGGCCAGTTGGGATTATCAGATCAGATGCCTCTCTGTTTGCCAAATATCAAAACAGTGAGATCATTTTCTATCACTTTCTTTAAATCCCTGCTTGAACACACTCTTCCAGCTCCGCCCCACAAATGTTCTAACGAGGTGGAGATCGGGGCCTTCGTGATGACAACTCCAGCCGTACAGCAGGACATCACCGTCGGCTCATCTTCCAGTTTTTCTTTGCAGATCACTGGGAAGTTTCCACGTGCGGCTTCTGTGTAAACCGGTGTTAAAATCCAAGATCGGACCCGGGTTAATAAGTTCAAATGATTCGACGTGTCGGGCCTTCTCAAAGCGAGGCTTTGACTGCTTCATCGGTGTTTCGCAGCACCTGGCCGCTATCGTGGCCCACTCTGAACTCTTTATCAGAGTGTTGAACGACCTGCGTCTGGATCTGTGTTTGGTTCATCTGTGGTCAGCGACTCCTTACGGTCATTAATGGGCTTTTTAACAGTCTGTTTGTTTCTGGGGGATTCGTAGCTCGTTTTAGGAGGATGTTGTAAAAGATGTCCACACGCATAAAGGCACGGTGAAAAAACCCCCAATAAAAGCATTTTTATTTGCTCTTCAATGTGTACAAACCATGAGCTTGTTGGACTGACACGCTGTTGCCAAGTCTGACCTTTCTTGGAAAATTTTCAAGGCCCTTCTTCAGGTGTTCCTGCTCTTCAAACATAGTGAGCGCCATGCATCGCTTGGCCCGATGCTGGAATGCTGCAGCACACTGCATCCAGGACTGCAGTTCTTTTAGGGGACTCGTTAGAAAAGCAGATATATTTGGGGAAACTATCCTGACAGGTGTTAAGTGATAAGCATGCCTGATTAGGCTTAACTGATGGGCATAAGAGTGCACAAAGTGCAAAAAGCCCAGAAATCGCTTTCCTGCATTGCAGTTCTGAATAGCGCGCTTGTCTCACACCAAACACATCTGTGGTTTCCTCAGCTTGCACAGCAACAAGTGGCGCTTTTAATATTTCGTCCTCGTTATTATGTAGATAAACCTCTAAAATGCAATCAAGCGGCTGATTTTGGCTGCTCTCAGAGGTGCGTTTGGCCACCTGCATATTTGACGGGTGCTCTGCCAACTGATTGTCTAAGAAGTGAGGAGTGGTTAACCAGATCCAGAAAAACGGTGACGAGGACGATTCATTAGAGACACATGATGGTAGCTCACGGGCTTCAGCAAAATTTAACACAATCCGAAATCCGTGGCAACGAATGCATTGTTTCCATCAGCTGGTTGTGCCTCTGTGCTGGGAGGCAGGTCCCTCATCCAGCTGACCGGCGGTGTTCACCCTGCTCAACATTGACAATTTTACCAACGCGACTTGTGCTGCAGTCATGTTTTTCATTTCCATATTTGGTCCGATAAATGTTTTAAATTACCAATCCCTTGTTGGGTCCAAGCTGGGTCTCTAACAGCAAACAGAGAAAGCAGAACAGAGATTTGTTAACAGCACTTGCCATCAGCCAGTGCTTTATCTACTAGGTTGCAGCTTTTTCTTTTGCTGGATTTGGATGTCCTTCGGTCTATGAGCCTCCACCTCTTCACTTCCAATTTTTTTTTACCTTACATTTAGAGTTTCATTAGCTTAGTTTTTATAAATTAATGGTTTTGTAATGCTGTAATTTCAACCTGGAAGAAGAAAAATTCAAACATTGCCTCAAAAGTCAAACATTAATATGACATTCGGGCAACGTAACCATGGATGTACAATGGTTACGCGTTTCTTGCATGAAAGGCGGGCCCCTGCCTCCGCTGTCCCGACCAATCAAAAGGCAGGAAATCGAGTCGAGATAACATGCGCTGCAGTCCCAACAAAACAAGCAAGATCTTTCTGGTTTCAGCAGCAAGCAAGGATTGCTTACTTGAGAGACAAGGGACACCAACTCTTCATTGTCTGCATACGCTATGCATAAAAATAACAAGTTTGTTAAGGCGGCAACTGACATAAACCACATTAAATCTAACAGTATTTCCCCTTTCAGAGGCTGCATATTGACAATACAACGTGATTCTCTGTTAATAAAACCTGCAGCCATATGTTTTATAGGATGTGTTTTTATGAGTAAATATGAAACATAAACCCATTCAAACTGCATGTCTACCAAGCATGCATACACCACCATGGGATATAAATCATCTCTGGTGTCAGCCGCAATACGTTAACATCTGTGTTTCTATATGCATCCCTGCTAATCCTCTATTGTCTTTGAGTCTTGGGGCTTATTGACATGCAAATGACCGGCAACTTTTCTTCATTATAATTCCCTCTTGCTCTCAACTGAAGGCTGCTGCGGGTCCTCACCGTGAAATCCTCATTAAATGGAGCGGGGCTTATGCCTCATGGTTGTCTCCATTAGGGGATCATCAGTAGTCTCTGGTACTTTAGCCATGGCAGCAATGGGGATGAATAGTTTATTTTCAAAATAAAGTTGTTTTTTTTCTGACTTATTGCATCAAGGTATTAAGTTTGTTCTGTCATTTTCACTTGGTTTCATCTGTCCATATACAGTATACAGTGCATGCCAAACATTGCACTTTTCCACATTTTGTCAACCACAATCTTTAATGTAACATACCAAGATGTTGAGTTATAGACCCGCCCAAAATAAAGCAAAATTAAGAAGTAGGAACATAATCCACTATTTTTTTTTTAAACAATTACAAACCGGAAGATTTTTGTGCGCATATATGCCACCAATTATCTGCAGAAGTCGTCCGTCAAGAATCCATCTTGGGACAATTTAGTCTTGGTTGAAATCCAGCTGTTCTGCAAAGGCCTCAGAGGTCTTTTCCAAAGGTTTTGAACATAATAAAGCACCGGGGAGTCCAAGGAACACACTATGCACAAGGTTTTGGATAGAGTTACAACATGGTTAGGCTACGAAACAATACCCCAAGTGTTTCACGTCTAACGGAGCACTGTTTATTGATTTTTCTGAAAATTGAAAGAGTACGACCCACCTGCAAAACTATCAAGACAGTGGCGTACACATAAACTGGCTGGGCAAAAGAAACATTAATGCCCCCTTCCCATAACCGTTGTCTCCACTGCACCACTCCACTCGCCCCGCCCCATCTCTGCTTCACTGTGCTTCTGTTGGTTTCCCACAGACCCGGTGAGGCCAGAGGGTTAGTGAATGCCTCTTGGGTGGTGGCTTTAAGCCACACCTTCAGCAGTCAATGTTTTGCACCCTGCTGCTGCTATTAGGCATTACTGTGTAGTATTAACTAAGCATGCAAGAAACGGTAGAATGAAAATGTAAATAAATGTAAATAAATTATTATAAATAAAAACAAAAGAACAAACAAAAAAATACACATAATGTAAATGCAAGAATGTCTTGGTTATTGTTTAAGGATGAAGTAATCCACTGGGATAAATTTCTTGATCACAGATCAGGCGAACTACAACTCTTCACTGCTGCCCTGGACCACATTGATGGGCTGAATATTAAGTATTCACAATGCCCTGATTTGGTGGAGTGTTCTTTGGGAGATCTAGCTGCTGCGGCTGAGCAAAGCTCCAGTGGCCTCCACAGCGCTGGGCTCCACAAGGACAGCGATAGCTTCCTCTCTTGGCAGCCGCAGCGGCGTGAAGCACACTTTGCTCCACGCCATAGCAGCTGCCTTCTCTCTCCCGAAGGCTCCCTCCATGGGAGAGCGAAGGCTGCCGTCGCTGCTGCAGCTGCAGTTGCAGTTGCTCAGGGTGACCAGACGTCCCCGATTGCCGGGGACAGTCCCAGTTTTGGATGACCTGTCCCCAGCAAAAGCTGTCCCCTGGAAATGTCTCCGAATTCAGTGTATCGTGATGGAGTAAAACAGTTTAGTAGTAGTAGAAGAGCTGAGCCGAACGTGCCTTCCCCGCCCCGTTGGCGTTGCAGATCAGGCAAAACCAACCAACCCCCACACAGAGATTCAGCGTCAGAGATTCAGACACTTTTTTCTTTTTGGCTGCCTCCACCTTTGGCTGGCCACAGCCACGTTCAACCACTGACTAACTCCCGGCTCTACTCAACTCCACTCCTGCAGTACTATATCCTGAGTAGGGTCTAGAAAGACAGTGCGGTAGTGAAAATACTGCGGGCGAAGTGGCATAGTGAAGCGGGATCCGTGGAAAAGTCCCATAATAAGAGAAGCCAGGAGGAGGCTCACTCTGGTAACTCCGAAGAAGCTGCCATGATCCACATCTCTGGTGGAAGGCACTGACAGGACAACGACCACAGGTGCACTCCACCAGCCTGGCCTTTGTGGCAAAGATGCAAGAAAAAAAAGTCAAGAAGTTTCATTGGCAGTTGTAGAGACAACAAACGCAGAAGAAGGTATTCTGGTCAGATGAGACTAAAACTAAACCAGCCTGCAAACAGCTATGTGTAGCCAGAGTCATGTCCTAGAATGGCCCAGTCAAAGCCTTAAGCCTTAAGTCAGACCTTAAGCCGACTAAGAATTTGTGGAAAATAAATTATGGTCATATACATTCTTTCAACATGACTGAACTCGTGTTATATTTTGTTTGAAACATTTCAATAAGAGACATGCTCCATAACAGCGGTTGAAGCAACAACAAGGCAAATATGACAAACATGGACAGGATCACACTCTTCTGCAAAAAGGTTAACTTTTGAACTATTAAGTTATGGATCGAGACATGACAGTTTGTATGGAAGTAAAGTCTCTGCACTGTTCAAAATGTAAAACCAATTCTGTCGTAACCAGACAAAACATGTTTTTATGTATCTTAAGAAGTTGCATGTTAAGCTCTTCTAGTTGGCTTCCATATATTTGGAGCATGCAGTCAAGCAATCCCTGATTTAGGATTTGTTGAATACTTTGTAGTCAAAAATACCACCTGGATCTGGTCATTTGACAGCATATTCATTTGTTATTTTACTTGTATAATAGCCACAGTACAACATTAGTCCATGACTGCCTCACGTTTGGTTTCTGTCATTTAGGCATATTCTTACAGCAGGTCTACAACACAGTATATAACTCATTTGCAATGACTCCTCAATCAGGGCTTAATTAGTTTTCTGACACGAAATTTAAACAATTCTAGATAGAAACTGAATGTCAGAATATCACCTACATTTCCCGAGAATGAAGTTTAAACTGTCAGGTGAAACCTAAAGCAAAGCTTTTTTTCCCCCTGTAAACAGACAGTTTTGACATTCTTGTAAAGGCAGCCCACTGACAAAATAGAATAATAATTAAAAAAAAGAAAGTCTTCAAAGTCAAGGTTGGCGCCTTAACGACTGAAGAGACATTCCAATCTGAAAAACCCTCTGAAGGACTTTGCTCTGTTTGGTGACATTTCAAGGCTCTACTGTGCATTTTCAGCGTTACCACAATAGGTCTTAGGTAAAGAATGTACTTCATCAAGGGGCAGCAAATTAAGAAATGCAAATATTATTAAATGAGAAGATATGTAAATGTCAAGATACTTTTTAGTTGTTTTCCAACTTATCTTAAGACTCAACTCTCCCTTTTCACCTTTAAAGTTGACCGATAAGATAATCTGTATCTTTATTTTGAAAAGACTAACCTAGAGTGTATTTATTTACTTGGTGGAAATAAGGGACTACTACACAGTCGTGTGCAGTCAGGGGAGGTAAGGCCTCACCTGTCATCATAACAGGTAAAATACTATTTTGATTACACATGTACTACACATGCTGACATTCCAGTCTGATATATATTTAATAAATATGTGCAACATATTCTCTCTTTCTAATCTGCCATAAATGTGTTGTGAAATTTTACAGGGTGAGGCAGAAACTACCGTACCACACTGGTAGGGGTAATGGTACATTTGTTTAAATTTCTTCCGTCAAAACTAAATGATTCTTCCAACGTGGATTTTCAGTGGAACCAGAATTAATTAGCGATAGGACGGCCAACTCGGGAGCTCAAAGAACTGCTTCAAACAAGTGGGAGAAAGCAACCTGCTCTTTTAACAAGAGTGTTACACTCCAAAAGACTGCCGGCGCTAATGACTCTGCCCTTTTCTGGTTTCTGTACTTTTCATCCTAATATTTTCTTTTCATTTTTTTTTCTCCGAATTGAAAAGACTGAAAACATACAGTCGGGATAGGACTAATCCAGGACGATTGTTCTCCTTGGCGAATATCTCCACTGAAGCAGCCAGACTTTTAAAAATGAAGGCAGACAATGATGGTTTTGACAACTGAGTGATGTATATTTAAATAAGGATAGGTGCATAGACTTCATATACAAGTCAGGGTAGGACCATACATAAATTTCAATTAGAATGAAAAAAGACAGGTAATTGTCTTTGAGCCTAGTGTGAGTTGCTGTCCAGCATTCTTGTTTTTGTTTTTGGATTCTCTGTTTGCCTTGCCCTTGCTGGATACCTCATCGGCATGCTGACTCTGGACACAACCTACACTGTCTTGTTACTGGAAAGTGCTATATAAATAAACTTGCCCTGCCTTGCCTTGGATTTAGATTCCTGCCTGGCCCTTTTGGACCTGTCTGCATCTTCCTTAGTGCCTTCTCAGTGTTGTATCGGGTTTTCTGTCTAGCTCTGCGTTTTCATGTGCTTGTAAATGTTATTCCAGAGGCGTTGGTACCTCACTAGTCAAGAACTTCACCGCAACTACACTTGAGTGTACTAAATATGAAGCTGGAACTAGCAAATGATTTGCTTAGAATAAAGAAGAAGCTAGCATAAATAGCCAGACATTTAATGTACCAATCATCTTCATGAATAACAGTTTTAAATTTAGTGAAAAACACAATTCAATAACTTCCTGAAGCTCGGTAGGAAATTACACATGGCTGGATGTAGCAAGATGTCCTTAAGGCGGCTACAAAATGACGCGAAGTTATTAGAAAACATTACCAAAGAGGATATGAAATGGCACATGGTCTGTACCAATTCCCTTCAAGGAGGGTGCCAAATTACACATTGCTTTCACAAATGTCCCTTGGCTGGAGGTTAAAGAAGGGCAGATGGTTAGTATAAGGAATCCAAAAGGCAGATATGAGATGATCCAGTACGAAGTGTCCCTGTAACAGGTATAAAATCCTGTGTCAATGGTGCAAGACTTCCTGGAGGCAGGTAAAAAAATGGTACACAGTACTAAAAAATTGCCACCAAGAAATGTACTAAGAATGTACCAGTTTTAGAACAAAATGTTGTCAAGGAGGGTAGACAAGGAGACATGGTTGGTATAAAGTAGTGGTCCTCAATACCGGTCCTCGACAGCTGGTGTCCTGCAGCTGCGTCCCTGATCCAAAAGTTCTCCAGAGTCCTGCTAATGATCTGATTAATTGGCTCAGGTGTGTTGAAACAGTGTAACAAATAAAAGTTGCAGGACACCGAATTGAGGAACACTGGTTCATCTGATGCCCCATCTGTCCCCTGATTGCTTTGGGTTGAAAACGCAAAAATGACCAAAGTATGAAATGACAAGCACTCCTCTTGAATGCTCCTTGTAGGATTTGGCCAAGCGTTGGAAGAACGAATCACAGACTTCATGCATCTGTTGGTGCTTCACATTATTTTATTTTTTTCTCTCTCTCAGCAAGTGATAGTACATCGGACAAAAATGGATTGTAGGTAGAAAATAGAAAGTGAAACATAACAACTGAAGTGGCAGGCTAGTCTAATTTGCCTTAATGTTTTTGCAGCTGCTTAGATGGTACTCAGTGGTTTGTATGGCCCCTATCTGCTTGTATGCATGCCTGACAACTAGTGTTGCACTGATACCGATACCGATACCAGTATCGGCCGGGGCCCCGACACCACACTAAAACGGTGGTATCGGTATCGGCGAGTACCAACAAATAGGGCACCGATACCATTTTTATGTTTGTGTGTCACTTGAATGCAGCCTTCTCTCCCCCGACACTCACTAGTTCTACTGGATTCACTTTGTATTAGTCTTTTTCCTGCGTTACAAAGGTAGCAGCTTGACAAAGCCATGATGGCAATTACTTTACATCCAAGTAGTATGCAGTTCTTCATATATACACACACACATCAATATCAAACAGATGGTATCGGTATGGAATCGGTATCGGCCGATACTGCACAGCCAGGTATCGGGTATCGTTATCGGGGCCAAAAAAATGGCATCGGCGCAACACAACATCAGGGCATGCACCTTACTAGATAAGGGACGGTGTCCTGGGGTATCTCCTCCCAAATCCTAAACAGGGCATCACTGAGCTCTTAGACTGTCTGAGGTACAACCTGCTGTGGTTGAATGGACCTAAACATGATGTCACAAAGATGTTTTATTGGATTTAGGTGAGGGGAGCACGGAGGCCACTCAGTAGTATCGATTCCTTCCTCCTCCAGGACCTGCCTGCATACCTTTGGCCCAAACGCCAGGCATTATCATGTATCAGGAGAAACCCTGGACCTCCTGAACCAGTTATTGGTATAACAAAAGGTCTAAGGATTTCATCCCAATACCTAATGGCGTTCAGGTTGCCATTGTTTATCTTGGTCAGGTCTGGGCATCCTTCCACGAATATGCCTCCCCAGACCATCAATGACCCACAACCAAACTAATAGTGCTGAAAAATGTAGCAGGAAGCAAAACGTTCAGACCCTTCTCCAGACCCTTTCATGTCCGTCACTTGAGCGTGGAGTGAACCTGCTCTTATTTGTAAAAAAAGACAAAAAAAAAAATTAGGACGGCAATATTGAACCTGGTAATTCTGGTGTTGTCTCGTAAATGCCACTCGAGCTACAGGGTGCTGGGCAGTGGGCACAGGATGTACTCGAGGACATCGGGCCCTCAGGCAACCCTTGTGAAATCTGATTCTAATGGTTTGATCAGAGAAACTAATGCCAGTGGCCTGCTGGATGTTGCTCTGCAGGGCTCCAGCAGTACTCGTGCTGGTCTTCCTTGCACAAAGGATCAGATACAACTGATGGCTTAAAGACATCCCACGACCCTGTCCAGCTCTCCGAGACCCTGTGCAATCTCTGTAGGGTCCAGGTATCACCTCATGCTACCAGCAGAGACTCTGACCCCGGTCAAATGCAAAACTACTGAAAAGCGGTAAAAACAAAATCAGGGGTGAAAACCCGTTTCTGTTTTCTGGATCATCTCACTGTTGCCCCTTTTGTGCACCTCTTGTTCATTTCAACAACACCAAAACAGCTGACCCTGATAAACAACCCCCTCTATTACTGAACTATCTTCAGCATTCAGTGGGTGAGCGGCGGGGTACACCCTGGACAGGTCGTCAGTCTATCGCAATACTACTGACCTGTCCCGATTAATATCCCAGAAGTTTAACTGACTTGAAATCAAGTCTGATTAAAAAGTCTTCATTTGATTTTTTTGAGCAAAAACTAAAATCTGAGGGAAAAGAAATTCCCCACAAAATATTTGAATAATTCAATTGAATTAACATAAATTACAAGACGGCAAAAGGCCCCTGGCTATAGATCTGTAGCCTGCATCTCTTGAGGCTCAACAGCACAACTGTCATGTGGGAGCTTCTACTCCAGGTTGTATACTGGAAGCTCTTCTTACAAGAAAAAACAACATTATTTGGAGTTCACTCTTCAGAGCAAAATTACAATCAAAAGCCACAGAATATTTAGCCAAATACAGATCTTTCGATACAACTATAATGCCATTAAATTCTTTGGTGACAAATTGGTGTGACACATATAAACTCCATAGGCCGTGCATTTCAAATGGAAAATCCTATAATCGCCTTATCTATAAAAGGCATTCTGTCTTGGAAAAACTCCCGAAGTTAAGATGAAAACAAGCAACACATTTTTTTTTTGGTGACACCAAGAAATTAACAAGCCATTAGAATTATTGCATTTACAGTAGAATGCAACACAAACAAAGAAACACAACTCTGTAAACTGGCAGAATAAAAAGAAACCTGTAATTATTGGATGTTTGTCTATATTGTGTGCAAGATACTTATCTGTAGGCATGGGTTTACCCCATGACTCTCCTTAACTGTTAACTAGACTTCCACAAACTCCTGTAAAAAGAAGACATACTTATACTCAGCAGTGAAGTGCATGGAATGCTGTTTATTTCCTTAATTTTGTGTATAAAGTATGAAATGCATTTTCAACAGCTAGATAGTTTTCTAGTCTTGCTAGTCTTTCGTAATTTACCCTACTTCACAGCTAATTTTTATTAACATTCTTGTCTTACAGACATAAGAGCTGTATGAAGTTATTTCAAACATTGTAGGTCAGTTTTAAATGTGATTGAAGATTTTTGTGTTTTAAATAACGTAACTTTTCGGCTGTGTCCAAGGTCGCTGTTTCAGTGCCTTTTATGTTGTACTTTGTGCTGTCAGAACAACAGTCCTCCATATTTAGGATGTCAGCGGTGGCCGTGGTAGGTGACAACTCGCTAGACGGTAGAGGAAGACGCCAGATGGACCTTGGGCCTGAGGGCCTGGATGGGCACAGATGGGTGGGTGGGTGGCACCCACACAGGCAGCATAGCTGCCAGTCCCAGTCTAGGACAAGAAAAAAAAAAAAAGATCATACCACTGCTGTTGATACTACACCAATCTACCCATGCCACTTCTTTTTATGAATGTGTGTTTATGAATCTGACCTTTAAGCAGATTCTGTGATGCATAAGTCTGAATTAGTGCTTGCTGCTAAAAGTTGATGCATTTGTGAATATTTGCTTATGTAGAGGGTGCAGGTAAAGGTTTTTCTTTCAGCACATTCTCCTACCTGAGTTGAGGATCCCTGCAGCTACCCCAGAGTAACCTGGGGTCTCTCGCCTGCTTCTCTGATCAATGCTCTCTTTGTCCAGTCTGTAAGTTTAGTCGGATTCTTTAGTAGATGTGAAGTTTTTTTTTAAATATAATTTATCATGCAAACTGAGGCCTCTGGAGTCTGAGTTGAAGCTCTTGGGATCTTTGCATTTCTTCCAGCAACACAAAGTCTGACCTCATAAGGTGAATCTGTCAGAAAGTTTATATGTTTTGTAGAAATTCTAAATTCTGTGTGTTTCTCACCATGATTTCACATTATGCAATCCCTCTTAGCTAGAAGGGCAGCATCAGATACTTACCTGTCATTGCTGGTGACTTTCCCATTCGGCATGGTGCTAACACACAGGTAAGCTCCATGGCAGGAAACGGTACACTCCTTGTTGATGATCTGCTAATCAAGTGTACTGGCAGCTCTTTTCTCTCCTGAATCAATCGACGCAGCAGTGCCGCGGCCCTTTATGAAAGGTTTTTTGTGATTTGCACGTTGCAGCAAACTGGCAACGCCAATATGACAGGCTCTGTCTGTCTGAACTACATGTGCTGTTGGTGCTTTGTGGGTTTTTTTTGCAGATTGCCTCACTGCCTTCCTAGGAGGTCTCCAGCTCCGTTACCCTGAGCGGAGCCTCCACGGGGACTTTCCACCACTCTGGGCACGGAGTTCATTAAACGCTGCGCCCGTGCCAGAGAGGAGAACCTGGCCACCCGGCTGGTGGGAACCTGCAGCCATGGCCGCGCGCAGTGAAGGCACTCATTGTTCTCGGCTAACAGGACACGGTGTAAACATACGAGCAGAGCGTGTTTTAGGAAAGGAGAGTCGAGCGGAGACTTTCACACGCGAACACACAGACACACACATGTGACTGTCTTACAACCTGAGACACACAAACAGATTCCAGAGATGAAACAGAAACCAGGCAACAAAGCCCCAGTCAGGTCTGAGCACTCGCCTGCTGTTGCCAAGCTCCCAAACAACAACAACTGCAGATCTCAGCAGGTGAATCGAGGTGGCGGCAAGCGGATTCCCACGGCGGAACAATTTGTCCATTGCGTCTAATTATGAGCCGTGTTGGAGTAAAGCAGAGGGGGGGCGGGTGCAGTCGGACGGTGGAGGCAAACATGTGCAGTAAAAGTGAGTGAGAGGAAGGGTATATGAATGGAGGGATTAAAAGGGGGATGACAGAGAGTCTTCATGGTGTACGCAGTAGGAAAACAAGATGGAAATCTTAATCGCCAAAGTCTCGTAATGCGATCAAAAGAGTCGTTGACCTGGTGCTTATTTTTCCCCTGCGGCTGTTATCTGTTTTTCCAGCAGGACTGAGAGGAGGCTCTTCTGCTGATCAACTGAGACCCAATCTTCAAAAATATTTGGCCGAAACCGGTACAGCTTGTTGTTTCAGGTTGTGCGTAACACGAGTCGTCGGGTTGAATTCTCCACCCATGTTTGGAACAAATTTGAGCAAAACGAGGAAAAATTCAGCCACAGTTGTTCCAACAGTGGTAATGAAAAAAAGGCCATGCAGCATGTGGGTAGGACAAGGAAGAAAATAGAACACAAGGTTTATCATTTCTGACAATTCATGTTATTTAATATATTCAAGGGAAATACATTTCCAAAAAAAATAAATAAATAAATAAAATTGTTTGCCATTTTATCACCCAACTTGCACTACAGCATCCCATAGAATCACTGGGTGTCATTCCTGCTCCACATTTACAGGTGCGTCTATGTCTCAACCCTCATTTCAATAACTTTGAATAACATCAAAAAACCTTATTTGTTTCAGTAAGTCATTTCAGAACGGGAAACTGGTACATAAATTTACTCTGCGCCAAGTGATTGATTTTCACATTTATTTCTGGCTATTGGCTTAGAGCGGGGGGAAAAAAAGGATCAGCTTGACAGTTGTCCAGCAGACATTCTTCGACACCCTCCACAAGGAGGCTAACCCACAAACGTGTATTTCTGTTCCCGTTGCAGCTGCAACGATCCGCAAATAGTAATGGAAAGTTCAGTGGAAGGCAAAAGTGCGGTAAAAAAAATTGCACAAGCAACGTGGTGAACTGCAGCCATTTCTTTCATTCGGCCACAATCTCAGGACAAATTTTAATTTGGACAAAAGCTGGTGAGTGGCTCCTTTCATAAAGTGTGCTCTGCCACAATCTTAGAGATAAAAAAGACTAAATCCTAATTGCAGTGACCTATCACACTGCCTGCGATTCGGTATCCATTGTGCAAATATTATGTCTGCACTGATGTCACCCCATAGTCTTTCAAATACCTGAAGTGACTCCACTGGCAGGGACGATCGAGCTATGTTCAGATCAATGCAATAGTCCAAAAGATTTTCTATTGCACATTTCCAAGCCCTTGCTGCCCCAATGCACTGTACAGTGGTTAAAAAGGAACACACAACAGTAGGCTCAGGTAAGAATAGCACAAAAAAATTAGCATAGATGAAAATAAATGTTGGAAAAATCATAAAAAAAAAAAAACAAGAAATAAAATGTTATAGCACGGTGAACTCCTGGCATAGTAGCACACTGGACCTTTTTCCATCCCAGCACCATTCATCCCAGTGCAAACCCACTACACAAAAGAGGTCACTATGTGAAGCATCCATATTTTATTTAGAAACTATCTAACAGCACAATTTGCCTCATGTCATTCCTACTCTGCCCTAGCTTTCATGTCCACTATAAATTTCCAAGACCTTGCTGGTCTTAGCCAAGGAGCTATGCAGTGGATGTGCAAAATACATTTTCTCTTGTCCATTTTTTGCAAGCTGCAATCATTGCAAGCAAAAGCAAAAAAGAGCAAAAGAAGCATGCTTTTAAAACTAATTTATACCAACTGAAAACAGCTTAGCACATCTATGTTGTCATTAGTACATTTTGTTATAACACTGTTGGTTTCACCTTGTATACTACCATGTATACCAGACCAAAAGTCCGGATCATCTCAGCTTTCTGAAATGTTAGTTTTTAAAAAATGATTTTTGATCTTTTTTTCTGAAACAAATATTTCTTTTTGTATTCTTGAAACCTAAAGTAAAAATTATTGACAGTTTGCACGTGCGTATTTTATACTTTGTTTCTGTTCAAACAGAATTCAGCCAATAATTGTCAATACTTTGTACTCTGCACGGACAAGGGACTGAGCACTGATTTTAACCATTAGCCACAGCATTGAAAAGCTAGATGTTAGGAGGTGTGAGTGAGGTTTCTGGTCAGAGGAAACAGGGCTTAATGATGGCACTCCACCAGCCTATCTACATTGTTACTGGTGCCTGCGTCATTACTGAAGAAAGCGATGCAAATTTGTGATGCTTAGACACACAAATCCCATCCGATCTCTTGCAAATCCCAATGCCCAAAGTTTTTTTCTTCAAGATTACATTTGACAGACAAAAGCTGATTTGCCTGCGGTCTGAACACAGCACGAGGCTCGCTCTAGACACCTACCTGTTTCTTATGTTTATCAGTGGTCCATTTTGTTGACTTTGTTTTTTTTCTGTTTACTGTGCTTTTGACTCGAGTACTGTTCCACTTGCTTAATCCATTCATCCCCTCTTAACTTTTTTGGCTTTTCAAAGACATGTGCTACAAAGCTAATTGATACATTGTATGTTTTGGTTATCTGGTCTTGGATCACGCTACAGTGATGAACAGAAGCTTTGACGCTTCAGGACCTAGACAACTTGGTAAAATTGATGGAATCGTGAATTCTGCCCTCCACCAGGATATCCTGAAGGAATATCACCAACCATCAGTTCACGACTATAAGCTCAAGCACAACTGGGTTACATAACAGGGCAAAGATCCAAACCACATCAGCAAGTCCACCTCTGAATATCCCCCCAAAATTTTTTTTTTGGAGTGTCCTAGTCAAAGTTCAGACATAAATTAAATTGTGATGCTGTGTCATGACATTAAACAGGCTGCTGGTGCTTGAAAACCATTCAATGCGGGTGAACTGAAACAATTCTGCAAGGAAGAGGGGGGCAAAGTTGCCCCACAGTGATGCATAAGGCTCTTTCACAGTCTGTAAATGCCTTGGACTTCCCTGTTCTATTGTCTTCTGGAACAGTTCCTGTGGTTCTTTAGAAATGTTGCCCAATTCCTCTGGTGACATTCAGTCTCTGATTTAACTAACTGTAGGATGCTCAAGAAACTGCCTGATAATGCCATTAGCCCACTTTAGATGCTACTGTTCATGACCAATGGGTCCCACACAAGAAGCTCCTTCTGAATTCAATACCAATGCATAGATCACTGGTGTGCATTTAGGGTGCTTAACTCTTTTTATTAGATTGTTGTCTGTTCTAGTCATGAGGACTAATGAATCGGTGGAAAAAATGCTTAGCTTACACACTTGTGGGTAGTTTTCTCAACTCACATTTTCTCAGGCTTCTATCAAACCATCCACAAACATTCAGGTTAGACCCATGTGAATAAAACAAGACTCACATGTTAGGCATAACTCAGATTCCTCTCAACAATCTGCGCAGTGGGATAGGCTCTAGCCCCTATGAACTTACAATAAACAGGTGATGAGAATTGTCGTTTGGTGCTCTCATTGTTGAGAGTGCTACAGGAGGCCTTTGTTCAGGTTCGGTTTCAAGCATTGCCTTAAACTAAAGACAAACATGGCTCCAGCGGATATGAAAACTTTGTACGGAATTTCAGGTCACCTGGTTTCTCACAAATTTGTCTTCCAGTATCCAAACATTGTGTACGGCTACCAGGATTGGGTCATTTTGTTAAATTATCTACCTTTTATCACTTCCTAGCCTCTCAGACAACAGAAACATTCAAAATTCATCTAAATGTGGATAAAGAAAGTGATTCTTTAAAGCATCAATCCTTTTCAGGAAGCGTTAAGATTTCTATGCATTTTAGGATGTATTTAATGCATGAGTAAGCTTTTATTGATATACACTACTTTCCTTAATTTAGCATTAGGTATACATTTATGCTGCTGAATGAATATTAAAAGAAAAAGAAGGGCCTAAGTTTAGGGCTGAGAAGACTTGTGTAACATATAGGCTGTGTAGTTGTGGAAGCCAGCGTTACTTTGAAGAAAGTCTCAGCCAAAGAAAGTCTAATACCTGGTAATTATTATTGAAAAAAAATTATTTTGATATGTGCCTCTTATATTTATATAATAATTATGTTTATTTTGTTGTCAGGTATACTAATGGAATGATGATCCTTTTGTTTCATTTTGATCTTGCCTCCAGACTTCTCTTGCCTCCTGCCTATTGTGTATATTTATTATTTTTGAGG
Organism: Fundulus heteroclitus; assembly: GCF_011125445.2. Taxonomy (NCBI): domain Eukaryota; kingdom Metazoa; phylum Chordata; class Actinopteri; order Cyprinodontiformes; family Fundulidae; genus Fundulus; species Fundulus heteroclitus. Next base: position 6,605,168 of record NC_046377.1, on the reverse strand, counting down.
TGCCCCTATTTTACATATTATGTGAATTAGAATGATAGTTGTGAAATTTACAGTACGCTCCTGCATCAGGATGGAGTAAGTTATATTTTGCTGTGAAAATATGTAACGTCTCTTAGTTAATGCATAACGAGTAGATGTCTGTCTTGGGCTGAAAGGTCAAGACTTTATGCATAGTCTATGAGCGTCCCGAAGCGGTCATGTAATTATTAGCTGAAGTAATCAGAAAATAGGTCAGACCGCCATTTCAGTGGAGCCACTTTAAGCATCTAGCATGCTGAACTGACTGAAGCATCCTCAGTGCAGACAAAGCGCCCGCACAGCGTAGCATGAGATTAAAGTCACTGCATCAGGTCATTGCTGTGACATTTACGAAGCATTTATGTAAATTCTGTAGCAGTGGCCCATATGGGTAGTTCCTGTGTTTTCTCCAAGTTGCGACATAGCGCAAAATAAGTGCTGGGCTAAGCTGGATATCCAATTATGTTATTAGATGCATCGAAAAAGCAATGCTTGAATGTCATCTAATTAAAGCAACGTATTTTCGAACGCTCTTGAACAATAGATACACAGCAATGTGTGGGTGTGTGTTTAGGGTGGGGGGGGGTGCCAGGTTTTTCTTATGTATCTGTGTTTACTCACAGTTTATTGCCAACTCTGGCAGGACCGTTCTCCAGTTAATCCCTTCCTTGATTCTCTTTTGCTTCCTAGTTTGAATGTCTGCAGCATACAAAAACACATTTGTATTTTTGTGTGAGTTGTGCATTTAAACCCTTCCTTCTGAGACTTCAAAAGGCTGTGTAGCTGTTTTTCTACAATCCATGTGAAATTGCCTTAGCCCTCACTCATGTCCATTAAATGGCCACCTGAGTCCATGAAACATTAAAATATAAAACAACTGGCATGCTGCTCCCTTTTCTATTTAATATTTTAACTTAGAACTCATTGTAATGCTTCAAGCTGCTTCAGCTAAAAAATCGGCCAACAGTTTTTTTTTTTTGCCCCACATCCAACACAGCATAACTGCGCTTTTTTTCCAAAGGTCACGTGTTGAGTTGCAAGTATTTGAGTTGTAGTGCTTTGTTTGCACTGATGAAGGTTACTTTGCTGTTACTTTGATGGATGTCGGTCAGGTTACCTTTGATATTTCAGGGCACCATGTATCTAAGATGTTACTTTTTACACTTCTGTTGCACAATCATGCACATCTTTCAAAAGGAGCATTCTGGGGCTTTAGGTGAGTTGGAGCACAGCTCCTATACGTTGTCTTGGAACCATGGGAGTCCAAAGCTTGGCCCTTATAAGTTCTATAAGAACAGAGAACTTTGACGTCTCTCTCAGGGGTGCAGGTATTACATGCCATTATTCTTTTCTTACAGCCCTGGGAGTTTTTGCAGCTTGTTGTCGACACTGGTTCTTGGCAGAACACACTTTTGTGTGTGTGTGTGGTGTGTGTGGTGTCGTAGAAATATAAAGGCGGTGAGCCGCCTAGGAGTTCTGCACCTGAGTTCCTTTGAAGTACAAAATGTCCTGGACAGAAAGAACCCTGTTCTTGTTCCTGCGGTCTCTTCTAAAAGAACACATTCCTCTTTTATTGTGTTGTACGTATTGGCCTCAACCCTGTTTCAAACGTCTCCACAACTTTTTCTTTGACCTGTCTGCTGTGTTCCTTTGTCTTGATGATTCTTTGTTCTCTAATCTTTTCTAACAAACCTCAAAAGCCTTCACGGGTTGCACTTGATTGTATTTAGAGGTGTCAAAGTAACAGGTGCCGAATACAAATCCTTGCTGCACTTCTCAGATTTTCCTTTTTTCCAGATTGTGACAAAAAAAAAAGAAAACCATGTTTTATTTTCCCATTTAAAACACTGAGTTGGTCTGTCACATACAATTCCAATGCAAGTATTAATTAGCATTGACCGTACTCATTTAAAGTGAATGTTTACACATTTCTGACAAAGAGAATGTAAACTTTTTAACACATTTCAATGAACTTGTAAGAAACTCAAAAAACTAAAGCGCTTGACATGAGGAAGTAGAAACAAAATAACGGTTCATCACATTTCGTTCAGCTGAGTAAACATGACTAAATGGTAGATTCAGACAGTTTATACAGGCAGGGTTTCAATAATAAACTGTGAGAATGGCAGTGCATCAATCCTCCCACCCAGCACTGTCCCAAGTCCCCGACACGGCTCCACGATGACTATGATTAAAGGGCACTTGCTGGCCACAGGTATGTGACAACCACTTCAAGCCGAGCTTAGCTCCCCTCGTTTCAGCAGGAATGTATGGGAGCTGCTCTGAGAGGGGAGAAAACTACCACTGTGTGGGGAAACTACCCATTCATTTGTGCCCCACCTCTAAGCTTCTCACCCAACCACACACATCAGACCATCGGGTTGCACTTTCACCACTTCGTTTAGCCTGTGAATGTATGGGGGGGGGACCATGGGAACCTTTAGAAACGGAATAGATATGTAGAATGCACACAAGTTTGGATATGAAGGTATGACAATGATTTGATTCTCAAGAAGCTGGCATGCCTTGAATTGGCATCAGACAGCTTAGGTTGTTGCATCACAGGTTAGGCGGTGGAGCTGCAGGCAGTTACCGAAACATGTGACAGGCAAAGCTGTAACTGAAGATGACCAGACGCAAAAGAGAGGCCTTGGAGATAGATTAGTTAGGATTAGCAGGAGTCGTAGGAGTTTGATTTGAGTCTCATTGATGTTTGCATCAGGTCAGGTGGCTGTTTTACACAACTGCCCTACATGCAGACTAGGCACGGGCCTGTTACTGGGTGCTTTTAATGTGATGCCATATTAAATGCCAGAGTCCCTGGACTTTTTCTTTCTTTCTGTATCGAGATTAGTGCATTGGCCCCAGTTACTCTTGTTTAGAACATCCCATGACACTAAGCAACAAACTTACTTTGGTTTGGTCGGTCCTGGACAACTAGAATCACCGTCCTGTTGTTCCAATACTGTGTTACCATTGCTATTATGATTTGTTTAATGGTTTTATGAAAAAAAGTGCTAAAACTTTGGATTTTGCAACATGCACATATGTATGCAACAGTACTGAAGAAGAAATCTTCTGCTTTTCCAGGTTCAAATCAGCTTATGAGGCAGACTGTGTTGTCAACATGGAAACGTTGTTGCTATTTTAAGTGGCTTTTTAGACAGTTTTTTTTTTTAAATATATGACTAGCAACTTCACACACCTTTCTTACATCTTACTGTGACATGTTGAAGGCTCCTAAGTGGTATAAGGTTAAAAACAAAACTAGTATAAAGAGAAACTAGAAAAAGGAAAGACTAGTGTTGCGTTAGCAACATATTTGCAAGCCCCAAACCTAGAAATTAAAAGCAACAATACAAAAGCAATGTAAAATCTGGCAGAAGAAAAAATATTTTTTTCTTCTACATACCGTTATAGGGGTTTATTTATTTTGCAAATAGCCAACCATGCAAGTAAAGTTGAATATGTCATTTAGCAACTTCTAGTGTTTTTTTTTTGTTGTTGTGTTTTTTGTGTTTTTTTGCCTACCTAGTCAATAGCTATTTACCTTACTGATGAGTAGACAGTAAGGATTGTTACAGCTAGCACAAACAGCCGGTGTATCTTTAGCGCAATAACATGGATGAATTTCAGCAAAAAAAAAAGAAAAGGTAAAAAATATAACAAGGGTGCCTCGTGAAATGAATATGTGTCAATGCAGAGCTGCATCCCATGAATATGAATATTCCCAGTTTGAGGTGAAATTAGCTAAAATTAGCTAAAGGCTAACTTTTTGCTTGGCCTTTTGGATTTCTTTACTTTTTTGCAAAGTCACTGCTACATGAGCTCTTTCTACAACAGGTAAAGAGCTTACTCTTGTTAACTTTACAGAAACTCCCTTAAAAAACGAAACTATCCCTTCAACATATATAGAACATTTAGAAAGTTTTATTCTTGCAAGTAGCTTGTCTACCACAAAGTTTACCAACCAGAAATTGGAGGCTTTCCATGACAGAACCCTTAAAGAGACAAGTCATAACAATTATATGTACAAAAAAATATCCTTTTAACAGCAAAAACATTCTTGATGAGAAACTCTATCCTGGATTCATTCAAGGATTTAGGGGTGTCAGCATAAAGGGAGGCGAGGTTCCACAAGATCAAAACGAATGTGCTTGTCTTGATTAAAATCAGAACTGCTAATATTGTTTTGGCTATCAACCCACTGTCACACAGCTCACTGCCCTCTCCCTCTGCTGCAGCCTTCAAGGTGACTGTTCACCTGCACATCAGAGTGGCGTGACTCAGCACTGTCGCATGTCCGCGCCACTTCCTTCAAACCAAAACAAAAACACAAAGTCCGTCATGGAACAGCTCTGGAACAGTGTGACCCCGATGCAGTGCCAGTGCGTCACGGCTCAAACCCCCAAGGAGCTGGATCTGTGACGAACGCTGCTGCCTCCCCTGGCCTCTCTCCGCTCACCGGAGCCGCATTCATCCAGCCGCTTTATCTCGGTTCATCCTCTCTCAGTCGTTCCCTAACTCGCGCCACACCAACATCCGAAGCGAAGCCGCTGAAATGTCCTCAAGCGCTTTCAAGAATCTCGACCGAAATACGAGCAGGCTCTCACCGCCCAGGTTATTTTATCAATGAGATCAATTGTTTCCTCGGTTTCTCACTCCCACCCGAGATGGTTTACATAAGAGGCTCGCACTAACTTGAGGGGAAGATGAAAGGTTTTGGGAGACACAAGTTGTGAGAAATGTGCTTTTCTTCATTCTTTTTAGGCAGTGTAAAATTCTTCTTTTCTGTGTTATTGCATATCTGTTTGAGTCTTTATCTCCATAACCAGTCACTTGAAAGGCCTCAGTACACCATAACTAATACACAAAATGTATTAGATTTTACTTAGATGTTATGTTTAAGAGAGGAGTTCCCTCCAGCGGGTTGTGAAACTGTCGCCTAGACGGATTGGAGAGGCCGGACAATTAGTCACATCGATGTACAGCAGGCAGGTACAGCCACTTAGGTTTTAAATAATGACCCGTCCCCTTCACAGGGAGTTTCAGCTTCTTCCCTCTGGAAGACAATTTTTAGTCCCTAGTTGTAGGATCAGAGATCTTAAAAACAGCTTTGCTCCGACTGCTGTTACTGAACTGGGCAAGCTGAAACGAGACGGCAACGCTCTTAGAATTTTAATGGATTTAACAATTTGATTACGCCTAGATTATTCGCTTTTTATGGTTTTCAAACTTTGCTTTTTAACATTTCATTTTTCGCATGTTTATCCTGTTTTTTTAAGGTCTTGCTCTACATTTTTCTGTGACCTGCTTTGATTTGAAATGCCTGGAGCACTTTGAACACTGTTATATTTAACTGGATGGTTTTGGTTGTGTTATGTTTGTATAGGATGTGTGAATTTCTGCACCCATGCAAAACAAATCCACCTGCAGGTATTAATGAAGTAACCTTGAACCATATGTGAACGACCGACAAAAGCAGCACATAATTCAAAGTGGAAGAAAATTGATTGGTATATTGCTAACCTTTTCTTTTCTTTTCAAAATTAACATATGAAAGCATGGCATGCACTTGTATTCTGCCCCCTTGAGTCAATGCTTTGTACAGCCACATTTTACTGCAGTTAAAGCTGCAAGACATTTGTGGAATGTCTGCCACGTCTAGAAACAGAGATTTTTGCTTTGTCCAGTCTTGCAACACTGGTTTACTTTCAGGATTACCTGCTATTTGCATGCACCAACCATCTTCCCAGAAACTATGGAGAAATACCTGTCCCTGCTGAAAAGATTACGAGCAAATGTCACCACCACCATGTTATGCTGCCAGGATGGTGCAAAACGTCTTTTAAAAGCTGTCGGCTTTTAAAACAATCACATAAATGCCTAAACAACATATCCAAATTCAATTAGATGTTGTTCTTGACTTACCTGGTCAGCCAGATTGATAATGTGTAGCACGCTCCGTTCTGCACGTTATCAATATGGGACTGCTCCCGTCGAATCCGTTTGGGGAAAGGAGGAAGATTCAGCAGAACTCTCCGAGTCGATTGGTCTCCTAGTGCCCACCTACCCAAGGCGGGTTTCAACCAATCACAGTATCAAATTAAAACGTAAACAGCAGGCGTCATGTGAAAACATGCAAAGGTATGTTGGTTCGGCTGTGGGCTCGTCCTTAAACCACAATTCTGCAACGTGATTGGCCCAAACCATTTTTAGTTTGGACGCAAACGGCTGAAGCCAGAGCGGTACACGATGGATTTTCGTGTGTTTGTGAACACACAAATACAGCGAGAATTCAGCTTCGGAGTATCTGCAAAAGTTGTAAAGGTATTACTTTAAACATTTTAACAGTTCGATTTATCGTACTGGTAACCGGTTTGTAGTTATTGAAGTTGGAACACAGATAAATTCCCCATTTTTTTTGTTCATTTTTTTTTTTACTTTTTTTCTTTGTCATGCAGCTGCAAACATCTACAAAGAGGTAGGCTACTGGCTGACAAAAAATAAACAACCCACAAGAGACAGGTTCAAATTTGAAGTCAGTAGGATAACAAAATTACTATTCTGGACCTTTTTACCCCGTAGGTATGTCCAGGCTGCCTTCAGGAGTTATCCAAATGCATCCAAACTGTGCCAAAATAGAGGTGCTGACCTTCAAAAGGCTGCAACTCCTATCCTAAAATGAGTTGTTACTTTTAAATGTAGACATTAGTGAGGGTTCTAATGAAAGTTCATTTCTAGAGGAATCATGTTCTATTCATAGATTCATTGTCAACATGATTGCAATACAGAGTAGGGGAAGAACAAACCTCCAATACAGAAAAGCTGCTTTTGGGCACAAAGACCCACGGCGAACACAAGAAAACTGATTTGCTTTACACATGCTGCTGCTATTAGGATTTAAATTTCTGCTCACAGAAGCGATACAGCCATGTGACTGTAATTTTATTGGCTAAAAGCTGCATGCGTCACAATAAGAATCTGCACTGACTCGTCCGAGCGACGTGGAGGAGGAGGGAGTTTAAGAAATGCGGAATGCCAATAACATTGGCTCTGGAGAAACCGTAGATCAATGCAGTTGGTCAAATGAGGTGTCGATCAAAGGAAGAGGGCTTAGACAACCATTTAGAAACCAGAGTATTCAAAATAGAAGCCTACAGTACAAACTATGACACTCAGAAATGTGCTCCATGGAGACACTGGTGTCCCTGTGACACTTAAGAGGTCGACAGCGAGGCTGCATTCTTGCCACTCTGCTCTATTAATTACTGATTTAAAATTACACCCACCTAATTAACTAAATAGGTAATGGCTAAGCACAAATAGTTGCACACCATTTTATTATTGGGTATGGTGGTGAAAATGGGATGTGCAGAAAAGTCCACAGAATAGACATGGCAGGGCACTGGGAGAGCATTGGTGACTCTGGAGGAGTTGCAGAGATTCACAGCATAGGTGAGATAATCTGTTGTGAGGACTATGTGGGAGAAGAGGCTTTTCAGTTGAGACCAACAATTGGACTTTTTGAGCCTACATGCAAAATGCATCAACATAAAATCCCTACAGTGGTGGTGACAGATTAAGGCTGTGGAGACCAGTGGAGCTGAATATTAATTCATCAATTACAATGATACACTACTCTAAGTTGTTCTCTGAAGTCTTTCAAAAATAAATTTAAACTTGTGATTGTAAAGTGGCCCCGTAACAGACCTGTCCAGGGTGTACCCCGCCTCACACCCAGTGAACGCTAGAGACAGGCACCAGCAACCCCATGAGGGATTAAGCGGGTCAGAGAATGGATGGATGGATGGATTGTAAAGTGGGATAATATGGAAAAAGTTCAAGGGGTATGAATACTATTGCAAAGCACTGTCCTCATTTGAGATCCTTCTGCTGCTCAGCATTTGCACACAACAACATTTCCCTTTGCTTCTATTATATCCCACCCTTACACCTTACCTGTTTTCCTCAACTCCTTATCACTGCTCCCCCTCCTCCCTCTTGTTTACCTGTAGCCTCGTAGCCACGGTGATGACTACGGTTGTCACAGTGATCATGTTACAAGTAGGACAGCTAGTTCTGAGAAAGGGGAAACAAGGGATTCCCAATAATAAGCCACTATTGTTCCCGAAAGGCTCTTTCAGTGGCACTCTTCTTCCGTAACACACATATATACACACACACACACACACACACACACACACACACACACACACACACACACACACACACACACACACACACACACACACACAGATACTTTCAGAAAAGGACACCAGATAAACACTCGTGTGTGGATGTACACACATGCACACACTCGAGCTATGCACAAACAAACTGGGACATGGTGTTACCTCCATAGCATGAATAACACACGTACAGCTTTACACTTGGAGGAGAGCATGTTCTACACGGATGCACAGGATAACGTATACAGCAGCCAATCTGTTTAACTGTGGCAGAAAATCCTATGTTCGCTAAAATACACCAGTTCTTTTCAAATCATTACAAATTTAATTTAATTTCAGACGTTTGTCAGTGCAATAAATTTAATAGCATATAAATCTACTCTAATGAAAAGGTCTGCTTAGCACGCTCTATTCTGTACAGTATTCTGTACACCATGCTTTTAGAGGTGTTTTACTACCTACCGAGCAACTTCACCTCTGAATTATGGATGTAAACATTGCTTATGTGCAAGATGTCTAAGGTCGCAGTAAAAAGAAAGTACACCTGCTTTCAACTCTAGTGCTTTGCGTAATCAGCAAGAGAAACCATCTCCATAGAAGCAGGAGATGTGGCAGTTTGCTGGTAAGGAGCAGAAAGGTACGGCAGCCCAGGCGACTCAACAAAATACAAAAGCCACGGCACAACACCACAAACACGACAACAAAAACTGCAATGCAGCAATCAAAGCTGCAGCACAACATTAAAGGTGCGTTCACACCGAATGCGAATGCAGCAGGCCGAGCAACAGATTTACATGATATCCCTATGCACAGGCGCAACACAGGAGTGACGTGACGCAAAGAGACGCTAAGCGAGGCCACATAGGCAATTCTAGCGGTGCAGAAGGCGCGGTTTTGCCGATTTAAAGCGAAGCGAGAGCAACCAATCAGAAACTGGATGTGGCTGTGACGTGGGGTGAAGGACTGCAGCGGAGAAGAAGCAGTTTTCATTCAACATGGAAGAAAAGCTGATAATGGCGGTCTGTGGTCGGCCTGGGTTGTATGACTCAACCAACTATTACTACCGAGAAAAGTCTAGAAAGTACCAAGCCTGGAGAAAAGTGAGTGAGGAGACTGAAGTGAAAGCGTCACTAGATAGCACCATCCTACCACTGTTTCTGGCTCGTCGCCTGCTGTGAACGGCTGCCGATAATGTAAGGCGAGCGACAGCAAGCATAAGTGGCGCCATTGTGGCACCATTCGCACCTTTACACAAAAGCAAAAGCCACAGCACAACACGACTGCAAAAGCCACAACTCCAAGCACAAAAGCAACAATACAACTACAAAAGCACAGCACACCAACTAAAGCAAGACACAGTCCAACAACAACAGCTTAAACACAACAACAAGAGCAACAACACAACACAATGGCAAAAGAAACAGAAGTAATACTAAAACGGAAATTTAAAAAATCAATAAGATCTGATGCTCTTTCGGATTTGAGAATGGTGTTACTTTCGGACAGCACATGTGCAGAGGAAAACCTCCTAGAATAGCAGACAAAACTTGGAGGAGGAGGAAAACTGAGCCACAACACAACAACAAAAGCCACACAATAACAACTAAAGCCTCAATACAACACAGGTTGCAACGCCACAACAAAAGCCGCAACACAACAACAAATACTCAACACAAGCTGTGACCCAGGACACAGGCTTGGGTCCTGGATGAACAGAGATAGGCAGCTAGATCCAGGGGCTTCGCAAGGCTTGTTGATCGCAGCATAAATCCCGCCTGGGGTCCAGAAATCAGAAGCTCGGTAGACATCCGATAAGGACAAAGTGAGGCAGGAAAATCCAAGGAACGTGAAAGAAATCAAGCTGAGGTAATCAGGTGTGGAAAAAATGTCTGGACATCTAATTGAAAAAATCTTTCAATAATCTGGTGCTTTCCTGCTGTTTATGGTGATCTTATAAGGAGCGTGTGGAATATGCTTGATTGCAGAAGAGCAGAGAGGCAGGCTGACAGGTGCAGCGCATTAAGGTGCGGTGGCGTCTCGGCTAATTTGTTCTCCCTCTCTCTTAATCGGATGATCTCTTAGTCTGCAGGTCACCAAAAACTATTTCACACAGTGACCGTAGCTGTTAGCAGTAACTTGGTACCAAATACACGGACAACAAGTTGACAATAGCTGCGTCTCAATTCGCAGGCTGCGTCCTTCGAAGGACCCAGCCTACACAGCCTTCGGAGGATCCTCAGCCATTGGTAAATGGGACGGTCTAGGCTTTGGAGCACTTCCTGGTTGCGACACGACGTCATCAGGTCTACCCCAAGACCGGGAAAAACAGCGGCAGACAAAAACCGACAGGATAAACGACACAGAAAAAATGGATATGGAAATTTTTATTTTATTTTCTTAATTTACTTGTTACTGGAGGAGGACAGTCGGCTTAGACGGCTTCGACGGCAGCAAAACCGGCGACAATTTTTTCTCAGGCTGGGAGAGCGCAGTGGAGAGGAAACATTTACCTGCTATTATTTTCACCCAGGGCCTGCTAATGATCATAATATACCAGTTATTAAACAACTGCTTTTCAGCAGATTGACGAATATGTTTAAATATAAAATTTTATATTTATTTGTAAGACTTTGTATAAGCTTATGTTTGTAACTTTAGTACTTTGAATTGAATTAGTTAAATGTGTACAAACCCTGTAAATAACTGACTTAAATCATCACTTTCACTATCACTAAAAAAGCGCCCAAAGCACCTCGGGGAATCTTATGGCAGGCGAGGCCACTAAGGATGGTAGCGGTGCATCCTCAGAATTCGGGGAAAAGGAGGACGCGTTCGAAGGCTGCATTTTAAGCATCCACTGAATTTTTGCCAAATGGGACAGCCTCCGCGCATCGTTGTGACGTCACCGGCATTAAAATGCGTCCTTCGCAGGACGCAGCCTGCGAATTGAGACGCAGCTCACGTCACATTTATGACACTCCGCTGCTTCTGTAGTAGCTATTACAAGCTTAACGACGAGGTCGTTTGTAATTCGTTTAGCGCGCCAATAAATGGAAGTGAATTTTACACACTGGGGCTTTAAATATACTTAGCTAAGAATAGAAAACACAGAAAAAAAAATTTTCACTAACATTTGCTGAAACTGGACTTACAGAGAAGTAAAAACTTAGCTCAGCTAAAACAAGAAAATGAAGAAAAGCAATATCTTTGTCAATCCCAGTTAACATTTTCTCCAACGAAGACATGCAGCCTTCTAAATTGCACTGGATCAGTCGATTACTGACAAGGACTTTGACAGCTTTTCCTGAAATTTAGAATTGTGCTATAAAAGACACATGCCTTTAAAATATTTATTCAAAAAAAAAGTTTTAAACACCCCAGCAATGATCACTGTTTTGTTCAAGTAGTGGTCTTCCCAAATTCTAAAACAGAGGTTGCAAAGTTGGGAAGAGCCACAAGACCCACATTTAAAAGAAACAGGGTGGAAACAAATAGGAATTATCCTCAAAGTGTATCATTACGAAGCAAAGACTATAGTTCTGGTGCTCGTGTGTAGTGCTGAGATTCACTTGCATCTGCAGCTTTGCACGTACTCTCACAGTCTCTTTCCTACCAAACCGCCTCTATTGGGGGACGCTGAGCTGGACGCTTTAGTTTTATAGAAGGCCAGTCAGTGCAATGCAGTATAACCTGCAGCGGGGAAGTGAATCACCGGCCAAAAGGAACTAGGTCAGACTCAGCATCATAACAGCCACGCGACTGGTTGTGGCCTACTTTTTTAGCTTTTTTTGTAAACTTCTTCTTTTTTTTATTTTACAGTTATAGTATTCATAAAAAGAAACTTGATGCAGAAAACGTTGCTCCAAATTATGTCAGCATTCTTTTATTTAACAGAAAAATAAATTGTGAGTCTATATGTTTTTAAAGCTGATTCCCAGAGAATGTCATTGTTAGGGGCAGCAGCTTTTAATCTAAATCCTGATGCTAGCATTCATAAAATGTTAGTTTGTTTAAAAATTATTCTCCCACTTTATCCTGAGGCAAAACACACAAGGTCTAAAGAAATCAATGCACCACAGCTGAACAGGATGGTTCTTTTGAGAGAGAGAGATAGAGAGAGCATGTAAGCTGAAAATAACAGTTTTTCTCTGCCAAGAAAAAAGCAAAAGGAAATTACTGAAAAGACCAGAAAGAGTTAAAGTAACAAGAGAAAAATCGGAAAGATAACCAAAGAAAGATGCACACGTAGGTGTTTTAGGTGGAAGTCAAAGATACCAGGAGACATTGTTACCCAACAAGCTGCAACGCTGCCAGGACTGTGGACCTTCCAAAGCCTTTTGATTATTTTTAGGATGAGAACAAAGGAAACAATGGTACAATGCCTTGAGCTTTTCAATTTTTATGTCACTGCCGGAAACTTCAATATACTTTATTGGCAGCTTATACGATAACCAATTCATAGTAGCCTTATTGTGAAGTGGAAGGAAATATTTAAGAAGTGCAATGCATTTGTTTTTTAGACCCCCGAGTGAATATGTTATAGAACCACCTTTTACTGTAATTAGTTTGAAAGACTGAAAAAGTAAAAAAATAGTTATTATTAGTTATTTTCAACTGGAGCCATTTTCAAGTCTTGCCACAGATTCTCAATTTAGGTTCAGACTTTGACTAGGCCATTCTTACACATCAATTTAGTGGTGATCTAAACCTTTCCATTGTAGTTCTGGCTACAATGGCCAGACATCATTTTAGAGACAGGATTGCGTTTCATCTTCGTTTGACCAAAAAAACTTACTCTACATGTGTGCTGTGTCCCACACATGAATTGTGGTCACTTTTAAACTAAACTGTTAATGGCTGTTTTTCAACAAGCAAAATCAGTTTTTACTCTAGTCATTCCATCATAAAGGCCAGATTTTTTGGAATATACCCTGACAGCTGTTCCCACCTGAGCTGTGGATCTCTGCAGCTCCCCTCCATGGGCTTCTTGGCTGCTTCTCAGACTATTGCTCCCCTTGCCAAGCCTTTCAGTTTAGACATACAGTTATGTCTCGCTCGCGTTGTATGTGTGCCACATTCTTCATTTTATGTTGATAGATTGAACAGTACTTTGTGAGATACTCAAAGCTTGGTACATTAATTTATTACCTACGTAGTCCAAACTTCCCCACAGCATTTTCCTTCAAGAGTCTGGTGTGTTCCTTAGACTTCATGATGCTGTGGAATTATCCAAATGGTAGGAGTACTTTTGCAAGACACTGTAGCTTATAAACACTTTTAGAAAAGTGGGGAGCCTGCAGAGCTTCTAAATGTGTCAACGATCGTGAACCCAATTTTTATCCATTTTCTCCAGCCTTCATAGAGCTCGCATTATCTTTTAGCCATCTCTGTGATTTAACCCAGAAGGCGATGTCAGAGCTTTATGAGTATCAGCTGCTCTATCTGGTGCAGCTTTTGCATTATGCAGAAACAATACAGTTAAAACGGTCTTGCATAAATCTGTGACGTCAGGGATGTCGCTTAGAGGACAAAATTAACATAGAATTAAATTAACTTTCTAAACTCTGTGACATTCAGCCCTAAAGATGTAAACATCTCTGTATGCTGTCATTAAAAACACAGAGGGCTGGAAGATGTTTTATGATGGCACTCATAAGGCTTCACAGTGCCTTGCCAAAATATGTATAACTCCTGAAATTTCCACCAATTTTCTATTTTTGACCTACTTTCAGATCTTCATGTTGTATTTCAGCCAGACCTATTCAGAGTTAATACAAAATGTAACTTTGAAATAAAGATTTTACTAATTAAATGAAAAACTATAACCAACCTGGTCCAGAGTGAAAAGTAATTGCCCCCTTCTTAAAGCACAGATTTACTGTGATTAAGCACACTTTCTAGAAATTTGGGTTTGATTTCGAAATCATTTAACAGGACCTGTCTGACGACATGAAGTAGGTTAAAAGATCAAATAAGAGCAACACATCATGCACAGAAAGAAACTCAAGAGATGGAAAATATCTGAAAAGGAGTCCAGCAAACCAAAATGAGAGGTATTCAAAAATGAAGAAAGATTGGAATAGTGGGGAACCCTCCCAGTATCGGCTGGTATACCAAAATTTCTGCAAGAGTCCACATTCTTGATCATCTGAGTCATGGCGACTGCAACAGTATGAAATTAAAGGCAACTGGACGTTTACTCAGTAGAGTGAAATGAACCTGTCTTATCCTTTTGCTCAGGAGCTGGCTTTGGGCTCTCAGTATAATTTGTCTCACTCTGTACCTTTTGATAATCAACATGAGACGTACTCAGCATAAGTCCGGTTGCCTTCAATTCAAGCCTGTTGTAGTACTCCAAGAGCATGTCTAAGACTCATTCAGGAAGTCAAAGAACAACCAGGAACAACATCTACAGCACTGCAGAGTTCATGATTTAACCATAAGAAAGAGACCGTGCATGTGAGAACACAAAGACCTGTCTCAAATTTGCTGAAAGCATCTTGATGATCCCCAAGACCTTCAGTAAAAAATATTTTGGACTGACGAGACTTACTGTGGGAGGAACTTTGTGGAAGGTTTGCTTCCGGTTACATCTGGATTAAAACCAACATTTAAAAAAATTTTACATCATACTAAAGGCCAAACATAGAAGGGATGGACTTGTCAAAGTCTGGATTTAGAGCTTACTGAAATGGTGTTGTATGACCTTAAATAGGCCATTCATGCAAAAAAACTAAATAAAAAAAAAAAACTCCATCCATCCATCCATCCATCCATCCATCCATCCATCCATCCATCCATCCATCCATCCATCCATCCATCATCTTCCGCTTATCCGGGGTCGGGTTGTGGGGTCTCTCTCCCCAGCCACTTGGGCCAGCTGCTCCGGGGGAATCCCAAGGCGTTCCCTGGCCAGCCGGGAGACATAGTCCCTCCAGCGTGTCCTGGGTCTTCCCCTGGGCCTCCTCCCGGTGGGACTTGCCCAGAACACCTCACCAGGGAGGCGTCCAGGAGGCATCCTGACCAGATGCCCGAGCCACCTCAACTGGCTCCTCTCGACGTGGAGGAGCAGCGGCTCTACTCTGAGTCCTCCCCGGATGACTGAGCTCCTCACCCTATCTCTAAGGAAGAGCCCAGACACACTATGGAGAAAACTCATTTCAGCTGCTTGTATCCGGGATCTCGTTCTTTCGGTCACGACCAAAAGCTCATGACCATAGATGAGGGTAGGAACGTAGATCAACCGGTAAAACGACTGACTTAACAGCCCTTATTAGAGAACCCGGTACTCCATACTCCTGGAGTACCCTCATAGGACCCCTCAAGGGACACGGTCGAATGCCTTCTCCAGATCCACAAAGCACATGTAGACTGGTTGGGCAAACTCCCATGCCTCCCCCAGGATCCTGCTGAGGGTGTAGAGCTGATCCAGTGTTCCACAGCCAGGACGAAAACCACACTGCTCTTCCTGAATCTGAGATCTGGCTATACGACGGACCCTCCTTTCCAGAACCCCTGAATGAATAGACCTTACCAGGGTCCCCCTTTTTATATAGGGGGACCACCACCCCAGTCCGCCAATCCAGGGGAACTGCCCCCGATGTCCACGCAATGCTGCAGAGCCGTGCTAACCAACACAGCCCCACAACAACCAGAGCCTTAAGGTACTCAGGGCAAATCTCGTCCATCCCCGGGGCCTTGCCACCGAGGAGCTTTTTAACAACCTCGGCGACCTTAGCGCCAGAGATGGGTCCTTAGGCTCTGCTTCCGCAATGGAAGACGTGTTGGTGGGATTAAGGAGGTCTTCGAAGTATTCCGCCCACTGAAACACGACGTCCCGAGTCGAGGTCAGCAGCACACCACCCCCACTGTAAACAGTGTTGGTACTGCACTGCTTCCCCCTCCTGAGACGGCGGATAGTGGACCAGAATTGCCTCGAAGCCGTACGGAAGTCTTTCTCCATGGCCTCTCCGAACTCTTCCCACGCCCGAGTTTTTGCCTCCGTGACCAGCCGAGCCACCTGCCACTTTGACTGCCAGTACAAAAAAAACCCCTCTGTGGCTAAATTAAAACAACCAAAGAAGAGTGGGGGAAAAAATAATATTGCCAGTTATTGCAAACCCTTGGCGGCAGTTGCTGCTGTCAAGAGCGGCACAGTCAGTTATTTGGTTTAAGAAGCAATAACTTTTTTATATATGATCAGGTTGTTTTGGATAGTGTCTGTCCCCATATTTGGGGGTGGCTTATTAATTTTTTCAACAAGGGAAAAATGCTAAGTCTTGGGTCCTGCTGAATTTAATTTCATTTCATTTTCTGAATTCAAATAAATGAAAAATGTAGATTTTGTAGGTAAACAAGAAAGTATTGGCAAAAAAATATTGTCACTTTGCTGTCCAAGTTCTTGGCAAATGTTGCATGAAAACAGACACACAATGTTCTTAAGAGACCCGTGTAAAAGGCACAAAGAGCCAGAGGTTGCAAATTCTGGTGACAGAGCGATAAAATGTTGTTCGTAACTGTGAGCCGCAAGAAAAACACGTCATGGTTTTGAAAAATTTTTAAGTATAAAAACCTAAAAAAGACTGAATTCGTCTAATACCCCAACATAAAAGTCAGTTTGCACAATTGCCACAATAGAAGTGAATGAATTAGGAAGTAGGGCCAATTTGCATGTCATTTAACTTTGTTACATCTCCTGTTTGCAGTTTTCCACAAGCCGCACAGGTGGGAGAAGGTACAGAACGTTTTGGCCCGCATGTCGAACACTGTCTCCACTGTGAAGCGTAGTGGCAGCAGCATCTGCGGAAGTTTAATCTCTTCAGTAGGGAGAGGGAGGCTGGTCAGAGGTGATTGGAAGACAAATACAGGGCAATCCCGAGATAAAAGCATTAGAGGTTGCAAACGACAAGAGTCTTTGAAAAAAAAATTGCAAAGGAATGTTTGTATGTATGGGTATGTGTGAGTCTCACAATGTTCTATACCTCACTTCTTTAGGATTGTATCAAAAACACTTAAAAGAGGGGGGATTAAATAATGTCACGTCCTTTTTGTCCATGCAGACTGTCAACTTTACTCAGTTTTTGCTCCTTTTGTATTCAGCTCTCACTGAGTGATGTCATTCCCACTCAACCGTTGGTGAATTTTGGTTTGCAAAGACCTGCGTGTCAGTCCAAGAGCCCCGGGAGCCATGAAGCGTACTGATGACGTCGCTGAAAGGCAAATCTGCCGTGCGTGCACTTTTAAGAGCGTGTCAACATTCCCTATGTTGCATCTTTGAGCGCATGTTACATAAACACATCCAGATTTCATGACGCATTTAACATGCATGAATTACATATGCCCTCTTGCATGTGAGCACACAGGCTTTTCTCTAAAGCACTCCACAAATACAAATCTGTATGAATTCTTGGAAGAAAAAAAAAGCATTCAGCCTGGTTGGACTTAGTAAGGCAGTGGTGGTTATAAAGGCTACCGAAGGGGACAAATGTGATTTAAACAGACCCATCCACTGACCCGTTGTATGTATATATAGGTATAAAATGCCTTCAGAAAACCAATCCATTAACGAAGAGGGTTCTTACCCAGGAGGCTTTGGGGAGGTTCAGCGCTAGGACAGAGTATCAAACAAAGGTCAGTACAGGCTTGAGGGAAAAGCCTATCTGCTTTACCAAAATCAAAGTCTCCCTCACATATGCATATTATGTTTATAGCATGGTAATTGTATCCTGTTTGGGCTTAATGTTTTGGATAATGTGTGTCCTGAGATGAATTCATTCCATTGAAACGGTGTGGGGCACTATTTTGCCATGAAACAGGATGATTCATTGTAGCTTTTGAGATTGGAAACAGCTGTTTTTTTTTGTTTTGTTTTTTGTTTTTTGCCATGTTCACATTAGTAATTCCTAGGGTTATAACAGTATACAGAAATCACGGTTTGGTACTTTTTTGGTACGCTTCAATCAAGAAAAACGTACTTTATTTTACTTCAGTTAGCAGTAAACGAATAATGTTTTATCAATTTCTGAAATATCTTTGATTGGTTTCCCTTCGTTTAGGTCCATCCATCTTGCCAACAACTACAACAAGATTCCTTTTGCAGTAACATTAAAGCGGTGAGTTTGCCACCAGCTGGTTTTACAGTGACGAGGGTGTGTAGTGCAATGTTTGTTTTCTGCCACACGTTGCATTTTGCATGCGGACCAAAAAAGTTAAGTTTTATCCTGTCAGAGTATTTGTGAAATGTTTTAAAAACACCATTCCTCAAATAGATTCCTCACAGAATCACCTACATCAGCAATTAAAGTATACCTACAGCATTAGGCTTTCCCCCTCACTATGTTTCACTGCAGCTGAAACAGCTCCAGGACTTTGAAAACGTAATTTCTCTTGAAACAATTCTGCCTTTGTCCTTTTTGGCTGTAAGCGCTAAACGTTTAAACAAGAGGCACGTGGCTGTCATCAGGCGAGTGCAACCTCTGCTGTCGCGTCCATGCAAGGTCATATGCTGAAGAGGAAATGGATGAGCGTGTGAGAAATAATAAAAAAAACAAACATTAGGTTTCCATGTGAATGCATATGCTTGAAAGTGAGCATCCATATGTTTGCACATTTGTCTGCCGGCTTGCGTGAGCGCTGCCTCCTACGTTACACGGAGTCACGACCAAGCCTGTGTTGGGCACGCTGACTAAAAATAGTCTATTAGTTTTCGGCTCAGTGAACAGCGCAACGCTGCTTAATTATTCAAGATGTGGAAAAGGCTGAGGGCAGCCATTTTTCTCTCTCCCATCCCTCCTTGCCTCTTGCTGTATTTTGTTTCCAGTACACGGAGTGCTGGTGTGATGTAAGTATCTGCGTCACAGCTTACTGCGTGTCACTGTGTCACTGCTGGAGCAAAATAATACTCTAGGCTTTTCCCCTTATCACGCTGTGTGTGTGTGACCATTCGCATTCCTACTGTTTATGAAGAACACCCAAGAGGGGTGGGTACTGTCATTAACTAACCCCACTCTTACTGTTCACGGCGTTAAGCATTTGCACTCAAATTGCCAAATGTCACTTTAACGTACAACAATGGTTGCTCAATTGTAAAATATTTATTTCGTCATTGTTTATTAAAATGATTGCATTTCTGGGAAGGCCAACAGCTATACCCTGCTGCCCCTAAGACGTAAATAAAAAAACATCTAGTGTTACCTGTGAAGCAAAACATCACATTTTGCACTGAGCATTTTTGAATTGGCTGATAAAAAAAAAAGCATATTACCAGGTAAATTCTCTCTTTAAAGGCAAGAAATACAACAAATGAAACTAACAGCACCCCCTGTTGAGACTGTATTTGAAAAGGTAATTATTTCATTTTAAACCAGGTGCACATTATAACTAATTTCTATTCACTGGAACATACTGTATCTGGGTCTTGTCAGGAATGCCATCCCTTGCTTTTCATATAACAGACACCATTAACAACGCCCCAAAAATTGAGAACTTCTTCCTTTACTGTTTATAATGAGACAAGGGGAGTACCAAAGGATGCTTAAGTGATGCTTATCGATGTCGACCTCCTTTGAGGTTTAGATCTCTCATTATCAGTGTCTGGGTTAGTGATTTTTCCACTAACCCATGTGTCATCCTGATAGACCATTTGAGCCCAAATATTTAAACCTTTTAGAAGAAGCAGCTTGTCAATGTAGATATGATGGGGGGTTTGGTGTTTGGAGAGGTTACCGTCAAGCGCAAAATTATTCATACCCCTTGCAGGTTTTAAACTATTTTCATTCAACCAAGAAGCTTCTGCTGAGTCTGAAAAGATAAAACAAATTAAAAGTATCAGTTTTTAAAAAAAAAGGTTTTATTTACATTTCATAAAGAAATGGTATCTTAGACAACTTTATTTATTTGTCATTCGGTATGCATAAAGTCCGTACAGAACGAAATTTCGTTTCGTACAGCTTTTGTAAATCGCAGTAGAAGTTAAATTACAGTTTTAGGTGCGGCAGAGATTTAGAAGTAAACAGTATGCCGAACATTTTATTTTCTTAACTCTTTTTCTGGGCTTTTATAGCACTAGTGGCTCGTTTTTCATGCAGTAGACTGACAGGAAAGGTTTTTTTGAGAGAGAGGGGAAGACATGTGGCAAAGGACCTCAGGCCGGAATCCACTCCGTGTCAACCACGTCAAGGACTAAGGTCTCCATACATGGGTTATGCACACTACCCCTGTGCCATCGGAGCGCAACCCGTCAAACTTTTTTTTTTTTTTTAGAACTTTCTCAACAAGTAATGGCTCTTTATTGGCATTACAGCAATCAAACTCCTCTTAAGTGCTTAACCCTTAACTATAAGTGGGTTTATGCCACAATATTCACATTTTGGGAGTAATCGTACACCCCCCGAAATCCTGATTGTTAAAAAAATTAAAAACAAGTCCCTCTTAAAGTTTGCCATGAACTCTGTAGTGGGTCAAAAAAACATACAGAATAAGGAGTTCTGGTCAGATGAGACCAAAACAGACTACGCCTACAAAGCTTAGTGTGAAATGTGGTGGTTGTAGCATCATGTTGTATGAAATGCTTTCCTCTAGTAATAGAAAGATGAATGGAGCTTAATTCAGGTTACTCCTGTCAGAATATCCATCCATCCATTTTCTGACCCGCTTAATCTCTCATGGGGTCGCGGGGGTTGCTGGTGTCTATCTCCAGCGTTCACCGGGCGAGAGACGAGGTACACCCTGGACAGGTTGCCAGTCTGTCGCAGCCTGTCAGAATAGATAGAGATATTTAGGCGTAGTAGAAAAAAGGTAGCTGAATGCGAATGCATGTGACACTTTTCAGATTTTTCTATTGTAAAATAAAGAAATAAAAATATATAATTTTCATCATATTCCTTAATCATTTACTACTTCACTTTAATGTCAATTAAAATGAGCATTGGAACCACAATGAATTATTTGGTTGTAAACAGACAAGTTAGAAATAGTTTAGGTGTGAATACTTTAACAAGGCACTGCGTGTTCTGATAAATGTCAGTATAAGGGTACCAAGCTTCATTCAGCCAAAAAGGATACTTTCTCCTCCCTACTCCCCGGTACCAACCAATCACAGAACCCTTTATATCGATACCACATGTACAGTGAGCGCCATGATGGGCAAAATAAAACACACAGAGTACATTTCAGTCCAAGAGTTCATTAAGTCCACTCACTGGCCGCAGCCATACAGGACCCATGGCCTCAGTGACACACACATAGAAACACACACGCTCAAATGGGTGAACCCCTCTGACCTCTCCGCCACATAAACAAGCAAGCATGTTAGGAATGTACACGTGCATTTACAGCCAGGTTTAGTGGCAATGGTGGCATTTGTTTGGTTAATCGGCTAGAGCATGCAGCTGGACCTTTTGTTATCAGCTTGGGTGCAGGGCGGGGCCTGTCGCCTGAAAGAACCTAGGGGCATCAGCAACATCCAGCCGTTTTCATAAAGGAACACGGGATGCATTCATGCAACATCGAAGTTGAGCGATGCAAAAAATGGCACTTGTGAAGTAAAGACGGAGAAAGAAGAGGACCCTGATTTTCAAGGTCTGCACTTCATATTTGAGCTAATAAGTGAAAATAAATAATATCAAGAAAATAAAGGGGGTGTATTTATTGCAAAGGCTGCGCACTGCCGCAATTGTTGGTGAGCAGCAAGAAGGTTCTGGGTTTGAATCCCATCCTGACGTCTTTCTGCATGCAGCTTGCATGTTCTACCGAAGTGTGCGTGGATTTTCTCCGGGTACACCAGCTTCCTCCCACAGTTTGAAAACATGTGCAGGAGGCTAATTGGTCTCTTTATGTTGCCCTTAGGAATGAAAGAGTGTGTTTTTGTGCAGGGTTGTTTGTCCTTTAAGTGATCTATGTTGCTCTTGTAGGGACTGGAAACCTGTGGTATACCCATTTCTTGCCCAATAACCACAGGACCCATCACACTCTACAGGAGATAGGTAAGAACAGCACACACAACACGGCTGACTTATACCACATACCTGACAAAAGTTTTGCCAGAATTCCCATTCAATTCCCTAACATAGTCTTTATACCGGATAGGACAAGGCCTGGGTTAAAGACCACCACCACTGGTACTGGTGACCAACAGGGTACAGGTGGAAACCTGGCAGCTGTTGGTCAGCAAAGAAGAGGAGGAAGAGGTGGTGAGAGGTGGAGAGAGAGAGAATTGAGGAAGGTGGAGAGAGAGTTGAGGAAGGGCAAGAGTCTAGGACTGAGAGTAAGATCTTGAATGTTGGGACTATGACAAGTAAAGCCAGAGAGTTGATGGACACGAAGCAGAGGAGGAAGGCGGACATTGTTTGTGTTCAGGAGACCAAGTGGAAAGGTAACAAAGCTAGAGGCCTTGGAGCAGGGTTAAAATGGACACATTGGAGCTGGGAACAGAGGTGATGAGGATGTGATGAGTAGGTTTGATATCCAGAACAGGAATGCAGAAAAATAGCTGGTGGCACATTTTGCAAAGAGGATGGGAATGGCAGTAGTGAATACTTTCTTTCAGAAGAGGGGGTAAAACAGGGTGACTTACAAGAGTGGAGTTAGAAGCACACCCGGTGGATCACATCTTGAGTAGATGATGTAACCTGAATGAACTCAGTGACTGCCAGGTATTGGTTGGTAAGAGTGTTGCCAGATAGCACAAGATGTTTTAGGGTCAGTGAAAAGCACAAAGGCAGAGCAGAGGACAAAGTGGTGGAAGCTGAAAAAGGAAGAAAGTTGTGTGGCTTATAGGGAGGAATTGAGACAGGCTCTGGGCATACAGGGACTTGTATCATAGTTTAAGGACAATAAGGAGGGAGAGAAGGATTTATACAGGTTGGCAAGGAAGAGGGACAGACATGGGAAGGATGGAATGAAGAACTGTGCCGGTACCAATTTCAGAAAACAAGGGAGATGTGAAGATTTGTGGCAACTATGGGGGACTAAAGTTGCTGAGTCACAAAATTAAGTTATGGGAAAGAGTAATGGAATCTAGACTGAGGTCAGAGGTCAGCATCTGTGAGCAGCAGTGTGGTTACATGCCAAGAAAAATTACTACAGAAGCAGTATTTGCTTTGAGGATGTTGATGGAGAAGTACTGGGAGGGTCAGAGGGAGCTGCAATGTGTTTTTTTTTGTAGCTCCTGAGAAAGCATAGTACAGTGTGCCCAAAGAAGAGCTGTGAGATAGTGGGGAGGTGTGTTGTTTGCGTGACAGAGGAGTTCAAGGTGGGAGTGGGATTGCATCAAGGATCGGCTCTGAGCCCCTTTCTTTTTTGCTGTGGTGATGGAAAGGTTGACGGATGAGGTTAGGCAGGAATCTCCATAGATTATGATGTTTGCAGATGACATTGTGAAGGGGGAAAACCTTGAGAGATGGAGGTTTGTCCTGGAAAGAAGTTGAATGAAGGTTAGTCAAAGCAAGACAGAATGCATGTGCACAAATGAGAGGGACTCAAGTGGAGCCATGAGGTTACAGGGAGCAGAGATGAAGATGGTGGAGGATTAGAAGTACTTAGAATCAACAGTCTAGAGCACATGCGTCAAACTCAAGGCCCGCTGGCCGAATCTGGCCCATCAAGGCGATTTAGCCGGCCCTCAAGGGCCTAAAAAGGCATATCATGTAATAAAGTAGAGGCATATATCATTTTAAAGTGTATAAAGTGGCTGAAACTGTGCCTCTTGTAGTGAATGTAGATTTTTTAACTGTGTAGTAGTAACAGCATCCTGCCACTACATGTCAGTTTTTCTACAACAGATTAAATGTCCAAAAAGAGAAAATGTGATGCAGAATGATGAGTTTAATGTTTAACTCACCTCAATATCAAACTTTGTTTTGCAGATAAACTTTTCAAATGTGCCTAAGAGTGCTAATTTCATGTTACTGTGATTTTTTTTTTACATTTTTATGTGAACTTGAATGATATGAAATCAAAATGTTCATCTATACAGGTGCAAACCGGCCCTTTTAATGACTTCATGATCCCAAAGTGGCCCACTATAGAAATGAGTTTCACACCTCTGGTCTGGAGCAATAGTCATTGTGGAAAAGAGGTGAATAAACGTGTCCAAGCAGGTTGCAACAGTTGGAAAAAAAAGTGGCAGCTGTGTTGTGTGATAAAACAGTATCAGTGTGAATGAAAGGAAAGGTGTGCACGATGGTGGTGAGACTAGCGATGGTGTATGGTTAGCAGACAGCACCAAGGGAGAGACAGGAGGCAGAGCTGGAGGTGGCAGAGATGAATATGTTGAGCTTGTCTTTGGGAATGATGGGAATTGGTAGGATCAGGAACGAGTACATCAGAAGGACAGCTCAAATTAAATATACTGGCCAGAGGGCCAGACTGAGATTGTTTGGACATATACAGAGGAGGGATAGTACACCGGTAGAAGGATGTTGAGGCTGAAGACCAAAGATGAAACTTATTCATGGAGTGAAAAAGGACATGAAGGTAGTTGGTATGAGAGAATAAGACTCAGAAGATCGGGTTAGATCGATATAAACCAGCTAAGACCTACACAGAGGCCCAACTAACTGTTTAGTCAACCCAGGAAGTAGCCTGTTGTGAACGCGAGCTCACACTGAACATATTCAGCTGAAGCTAAATTCTTATTGGGGCCCACATAGACAGCTGGGCAATGTCCTCACTTCAGCAATTTCTTGCTACAATGTCTGAGTACAAGCCAAGTTTAGAAACCTCCTGTTTCACAACGAGCCATTTCATCATCCTCAAAAAACCCTGGAAATGTACATCCCGTACATTTCTAGGTAAAAAGGAGTGTACTTCAATGGCAAAAGCTTCCAGTCTGTTTTCCTGTGAGATCTGCTTTCGCTTAGATCCAATTTTCTCTTTACACCTTGGCTAGTCTTCTGTTTCACTTGTCCTCGTTTGTGCTTCCATTGTAGTATTATTGCTACATGTGCCATCTCCTCACCTGTGATTGGCTTCCTGATTGTTAGGCGTTCTGCTTTATTTATTGATCAGGCTCACAGGTCATCTGTATTTTTCTGATCAGCTTTTGTGCTCCAAAACATGTTAGCGATTAGCTGTGGGCTGTTTTCACAATTTTGGACTGTTTTATGATGTCTTGTGTTGTTGAACCTTTTGTTGTGAGATTAATAGAAATCCTTTTATTGCCCAAACCTGCTGGCTATTCGGGTTAGGTTTAGGTTTTTTCCCTCATCACGCACTGGCATACTGCCTTTTTCGTCTCTTTTTGCTGTTTAGGGGATTTATAGACTTATAACTTAAATAAAAGGTTTAGTACTTGGTTCAAACAAATTACCCAAAATTAAAATTGATAATAAATAACACATCCATTAAACAAATAACAGAAGTAAAGCTTCCCGGTATCTATCTGGATAAAAAAAGAAGCTGTTGTGAAGAATATGGGCAGGGCTTTAGCTTTAATAAAAAGATATTGTCAATTTTTGCCAGCTGATTTGAACACGCTAGTAGTAAGAACAATAATTATTTTTCAGCTTGACCACTGTCAGATAATATGGGCAAATGCAAAAAGAAAAGATTCAGACAAACTTCAATTGATGCAGAATAAAGTTGCCCGTTTAACACTAAAATTTCTTACAGGACCAGCATAATAACATGCATATAAAGCTTGGCTGGCTAAAAGTCCATGACAGAGCAATAGCTTCACTAATATTGTCAACATGAAAAAATCTTAAAACTCCAAAGTCCACGTTTTTCGTTTGTCCGGCTAAAGAACAATTTAAACTCACATGGATATGCCACTAGGCATGCAGCTGAAGGACGCTTTCTAATTCCTCGAGCAAAAACAAACTTTCTCAAATGCAGCCATCCTGTCTGACATTGCAGAGCAACGAGTGGAATTCTTTACCATTAATTCTTGTAAAAAATGGACATAAGTCAGTTTTTAAGAAAAAGCTATAAAAGCTTTTTAGGAGCAATGTATTTAGTTAATAATTGTACATTTTATAAATATATCAACATTTTTGATTGAATTGTGATGAATTATTGTATGCTAAACTTCTTATCTTTTATATACCTTTATGACTGTAATTGTATTATGTGTGTCTTTAACGATGGACCCCAGAAAGAGTAGCTGGGTGTAAAGCCTGGCTGATGGGGATCCTAAACAATAAACAATAGACCAATGATATGAGACTTATCCACACTGCACTAGTTAATTTCTCATTAACTCCACAATTATAGTTGTGTTTAATGAGCAGAAATACCTTGTATTCATCATGACTTTTGCACCGGAAAAACAACAGGTCAGAGAAGTCGGGAGCAGAGGTTGACTTATAGACGGTGAGAGCGAAGTTGGGGAAGGATGGTCAGGCCGCAGCTGTCAGTGACATCCTATGACAGAGGACGGACAGGCTAGGTGGCAGCAGGACGGCAGCAGGAGAGGAGTGCCAGGTCGACCGGAGTTCCTGCCAGAGAACCAGGGTGGAGTGGACCAGAAGCGAGATGGCAGGAATCGAGCAGGAGTAGGGATGGCTCTATGGAGAGAGAGCAGTCTGGTTAGTGAGCAGTTGGCACACAGAACCAAGAACATCAGAGGGAGCGAGGATCAGGTCCGGTACGACTCAGGTGGCCAATGCCCTGACACCTTCCTTCTGTCTCCTGCCGCCTGATATGCTCCTCTTGATTAATGGGAGATTGGAAACACTTGCTGCCGGCGTCCACCTGTCACACCCTACGGGAGAGAGGTGAGAGCAGCACACACACGGCGGCTGACCTGAGCCACATACCTGACAAATACTAGATCATTCTTAATCATTTGAGGATAGAACAGACTTCAACAAATATTATTATTATTACACCCAGAGAAAAAAAATCAGACAAGTCTTCAAGCCTTGCAAATTTAGATAGAAGACTTTTGCAACTTCTCACATTGTACGGTGGCTTGCAATGTAATAGTGCCCCATGCATTTTTTCACATGTTGTCATATAAAAAACACAAATGTTAGAGTGTTTTATTGGCCATGCTTGGAGTGGGACTGAGCAGAGTGGAATGATCCGGAACTGTCCATGGTAAAGCAGGAGGAACTGATCCCTGACACAGAGGATAACCTTTATCAGACACACCAAAATTAAAAATTAAAAATACACACCCACACTACTCCAGACATTTGAACTGAGAAAGCTTCTTGGATGGGAAGCGATACGTCTTCAAACTTCGGTAAAAAAAAGTCTAGTTGTTTTTGTTTTTTAAAGTCGTTCTATATCCTTTTTTGCTGAGCCAGATGATACCAAAGGTTGGACATTTTAAGCTTTCTGAGTGGTCGACACTTTGAAGTCACACGAGAGTGGGTAAGGTCAGATGACACTCTTGTGAGATGAGGGCAAATTGTCTTCATGCCAGGAAACCCAAAATAGGATGCATTTCATTCAAGGTAGAAGCAGCAAATACACCCCCCCTCCCCACCCCAAAACCAGCAGTCAGAGGTCTGACTCTTACATCTAACCGTGAACAATATAAAAGAGCCATTGTTTAGAGAGCAATTACCATCCGAGATGGTTGTAAAACTCTCACGAGCAGCCACAAACAAGGAGGGTGAGGGAGATGACAAGAAAACCTTGTCTGAACTACAGCGCCCGCACAACAACGCTATTGTATCGCCTCTCGTTTGATGGGTCCAGGTGGGGGTGGTGGACAGACAAAGAGGGAAAATCCACTTCAAACAGCAGTTTGCCACGTCATCGGCTTGACAAGATCAGCATTGTTTGACATTTAGACAGCTGTTGGAGATGAAATAGAGAGAGAGAGAGAGAGAAGATTGACAAAGGAATTGAATTTTGAAGTTTTAATGGGTCTCCAAGGTGGCTTTAGCTGCTGCTTGGGGTGGCAGAAAGTAATGTCGGGTCCCTCTTTGCATACAAATGATGGGGGCCAATATCCAGCGGAGGTGCAAAGAGACTCGGTTTGACGTAGCAGAGCTGGATAGTTTAGAGATAGAAGGGAAAAAAGGATAAAACTCATGGTGTAAGAGTAGAAAATGATTCACGAAAGATTAAGAGAGGTGTTTGTGTGTACGTGGCAGAAGTTCCGTCTGTCCTCAGTCACCCCCACCTCCAAGCCCTTTCCTCCCCAGCTTGTAAATGGTGGCATTCTGGCAGTCATGTGGGGTTGTGAGGGATGGGGGGTGGGGGTGTTGGGGGGGTTTCACACCCTGGCAGGGGAAGAGGTGAGATGAACCCGATTAACAGTCACATCTTGTTCTCTTGTAGCCAGTTGCGTAACCCTCTCGTTGACATGTCGACTACTCGCATCCATCAGTTACACGTCCTGTTTGTTGATTTGTCTAAATAGTATTCATATTTTAATCAGATCTGATTTCTTTATAGCATGTAACCTAATTCACTGGTAATATACAGAGTTCTGTCTAAACGTTTTAAATCACCATGTGTTTCTTGATGCTTTACTTCTAAGCAGCAAATTATTTGGCCATGTTTTGGCTTCGTTGGTTGTACACAGCATCTTGATGAAAAAAATCGATCAGATGATCACTTTTTCTTTTTTTGTTTTTTGCCGGGTACTGTTAAAAGAAGCCTCCACTATTTTACAGGACCAGGAAAGTTATGTGGGAGATGGCACAAAAACCACAAAGCAAACAAAAAATCAAAAGGTGCGAAAAATGAATGTGTAGATTCATGCACCGTAAAAAATGTTTTATTTTTTATTTTTTTTTTACACGTGAAGCTAACTTACAACCACAAACCTCAAGTTATGTAGATTTTACAGTATATGCTTGCCCAACACAAAGAAATGCACTAAGAAAAATACATGGGTTTTAGGGTAACTCTCTACCAGCTTTGCTGCTTGAGAATGATGCTACCACCAGCATGTTTAATGGTAGACGCGGTAAGTAATAAAATGAATGTCTTAAGTCAGAATGGTGTTCAAACCTTTTTACTCTTCTAAGAACAAGTTTTTTTGTTCATATATTTTGGTTAGACGGGTAAATCATGGTTAGTTTTGGTTGCTTAATTGCAAATTATTTTTCTGGGATAAATAAGTACATGTTTTGTCACTGGTGTGTGTGAACATTTCATGAGGTGTCCTAACTTTTTTCACATGACTAAAACCATTAGAGTAATGTCAGTTTAAATGTAGCTGTTCTCCGAAGGCTTTACAGGATGGTTTGAGGCTGTTACTTGAAAAAAAGAAAAAAACATCATGACCATTATGAGGACAGACACCAGAGAGATCAGAGATACAGAGTTGGAGAAGTTTAAGTCAGGTCATAACACACTGTTCAATCTACCTCACAAAACCGATGAAGGAGATTGGCACAAATGCTAACTAACATAATGGGACAGCATGGTGGTAGTAGCATCATGATGTGGTGACACTAAATACAGGAGAAACTCTGTAAGGTGCTTCAACAGACTTGAGATTGATTTTTATTTATAAGAATAGTCAAAGTCAAAGTATCTTTATTCGTCTCCCTTGAGAGAAATCTGCCTCGGATACAAGGATCAGCTGCACTGCACCACATATTCAATCGCGATAAAAGAAATCTTTTATAAAAATAATAATAAAATAATGAATATAAAATAGTAACAACAGATCATAAATCACAGTTCAACTAAAGTGATCATTAAAACCATGCAAATCAACCTTTAAAAGAAACTAAGTTAAAACACCACCGCCCTCCCAATTTACTACTGTAGATCATAAGAGGTCAGATATGGCTACCTGCGTGTCGTAGCACTTCCCATTTTAATCTTTTCCACCCACATCATGCGCACATTAACAAGTTTTATGGATAATGGGATGAGCGACTGTTTAAATCTGTCATGAATAAGTGAGAAAACAATCTAATTTAAAAATAAATAAAAATACATTAAAGTTATGGCTGTAATGTTGTGAAATCTGGGAGAAAAAAAAACACAGTAGGTAAATTACTGTAATGCTTATTTCCCAAAAGTCTGCAAATGTGTTATCGCGACTGACATAAATGGCAGACGAGAGTGTGAACAATAGAAGTTTGTGTCACACGTGAAACACAAACCCGCAGAATGATACCCGATCAGTCATCCAACGCACCGTCCGGCGTCTCGACATCCTCAAAAATCTTTCCTGCTCTCGCCGTAAAGTTTGCGGCTCCAAACAGGCCTTTGTTACGCAACTGCCGCTCTGGTAGTAGTCCATCTGGGAGTTCTGTACTGGCACGTACAAACATGTGTGAGAGTGTGTCAGCGTGTAGGCGGACGAACAAGATGGAAAGACTCGACAGAGTGTGCGTATCCCTGGCGGCCCTTTGTCCTCTGCGTCGGTTAAATCAAATGTACGTCCCGTTTAAGGTTAGCCATTTACGATTGCCCACCTGATGGCTGCAGCGGCTGCGCATCAGCCATCCTGTCTGCCCATATGTTCACCGTTCCTCACTACGTGCGGGTATTTCTGTGTCTGCACGCGGGGGCCGCGGCAAAGCTGGTGAGTGGGCCGCTTCACCGCCTTTCCTCTTCTCCACAATCGAAGACGCTTCCACGGCGTTCTTCGACCGGAGCCATTCACAGCCGCGGCTAAACAGCCCCAGAGACAGGATTTGTGCCAAGTCGTAGCTGCTAGAGCTTGGCTACGGGAAAAACCTGACCGGCGTCCAGCATTATGTAAACCTGCCAGAGCAAGCTGTGTAGTCATTTGGTCACACGCTTAATTTGCATTTTCTGCAATCGAATGAAAGCACCGGAAGCTCTTTTTCTTTCTCTTCTCTCCCTCTCTCTCTCTCTGAGATCGCGTGGGGACAAAAAATTGGAGGGAGGCGAGTTTCCTGATCAAATCTGCACATCAAAGACAGACCCAGTGTTATGTGTTATGTCACTTAACCTCTTATTGGTATGATTTTACACCAGGAAAAAAACTGCCACAAGGAAAGAAGGTGAAACATTATGTTCAACAGAACATGGCCTTACAGAGATCTCGTGGTCTTTGTCCTGCTGGAAGGTGAACATCTGACCCGGCCTTTGGCAGCTTCATGCAGGTCTTCTTTCAGGGCGCTATTCCTTTATCCACCAACTCTGACCAGCTTCCCTCTCCCTACTGAAGTAAAGCATCCTCAGTGCATGGTGCTGTCATCATCCTCTTTTGCCAGCGTGTAACATGTAGTGTTTAGTTTTCTACCACAAAAGCCTTTTGCATGTGGGACATTTTTTTTTTTTTTTGCACCTTCTTCCATATGCTTGCAGTGTCTCTTACATGACTTCAGGCAAACAATAAAGGGGACTTCTTATGTCAACAATGGGTTCTTCTTGATAGTCTTCCATTAAAAAGTGAGTGATAGATGTCCTCTCAAAAGATTTTCCAGCCTGAACCATTGTTCTCTGCAGATTCTCCATAGTGCTCTTGGCTGCCTCTCTGTAAAGTTTAAACAGCGCTCTGTGAGATAGTTACATTTTATTCTATAACCTAATCCTGCTTTAAACTTCTCTACTGATGCATTTTTTTCTCTCTGATGTTCTCTGACAACTTTCCGAGCCCTTCGCAAAACAGCTGTATTTATACAAAGATTAGGCTCCACACAGGTGGACTTTCTTTATAAATCAGGCTACAGCTGAGCGCATTCTGTTGAACTTTGAATTTTATTTACAGTAACCAGATAAAAGGCGGCTGAACACACATGCAAACTGACCCCCTTTTTTTGGAGTTATTCTATCTACCTTTTACTTACCAGTCACGCACCACCATGTGTTGGTTTATCATATACAATCCCAAAAAAAGACATTGACATTTGTAGTTTTAATGTCACAAACAAGTGAAAACGGTACTGTATAGTACACATACACACATACACTTTTACTGTAAAGAAAAAAAAACAGGCTTATGTGACTAATGATCATTACCCAAAAGGCATATAAGTTGCTTGCAGTGTTTCACTGAAGAGCATCCCCGATGTAGCACCTATAAAAGACTCATGTCCTCTGGAGAAGAGGTCCGTGCACCTGAGAGCACAGTAAAAACAAGAGAGGCCACCTCTTTACCAGCTTCACCAGCTGTCTCTGGCCTCTCAACCGCTTGTGTGTCCACATGTTTCTGGCCAGGAGCTCGCCATGTGTGGCAGCAGTCCGAAACCTGACGGATCACCTCTTCAAAGGTGAAAATACATAGATCCAAATCAATATATATCATTATCAAATCAAAACCTGTATATAGCTATCTTGCCCTAGGACCAACACCGGATGATGTTATAAGCCCACTGTATACATATGCACACTCTATATACGTCTGCATATATACATGTGTCCCAGAGCTTCAGGGTTCTTCTTAGGATCTTTGCTGTTCCTAAGGTTGCGCTCTTCTGGACTGAGATGTCTGATGTTTCTCCAGATATCTGTTGGAGCCACTTCTCCAGAGTGGGTGTTACTGTCCCTAGTGCTCCGATGGCCACGGACACTACTGTTGTCTTCACCTTCCAGGTTTTTTTTCCAGTTCTTCCCTGATCCCTTGGTATTTCTCGTTTGTATCTGGAAGTCCCACAGGATCTAAGCTCTGTCATTCTCCACCACCTTAAACAGCTTTGAAGCCCACATATCTCGTGTTCACGTCTAAAACCCACGAGGAATGACCAGGAGAAAATTCATTTTACTGTCAGTCGTGTGACTTCATGGAGCCCTGCTCTGACACTGAATTTTTGCGCCACATCCGAAGCGGGCGCTTGAAAGTTAACAAAAAGGTTCAGTGTCCATATGCTAGCTGTAGATTTGAGAGCAGTGTGTATTCAACTTCCAATGCACATAAAAGTAAAACACACAGGGAAGACAACTGGAAGGTGTTCAAGAAAGAAATGGTTCATTTTGACACAAGTGCTGAAAACAAAGAGAGTGCTGTTGCAAATGAGCAAATGCCAATTGAGGATGAGGGGGGAGATAGATCATGTCAGTGAAGAAGGCTGTGAGATATATCTTCACGATTTAGAAATGCAGTTAGAGCACAATTTAGCTGCACTTTTTTAAAAGATGCCGACCGTCCTCCACATATCAGAGCGCTCTGTGCAGGAAGTTATCAAACAGGTTTGTGAAATACATTATTTGTTGAAGCCACATTATAAGATGAAGATGACTATTTTTCTATTTCTATTCTTGCATTTCCATTAGAAATGTACCAATCAAAGTCTATTGGCCAATTTCTGATCTCCTGCTTTCTCAAGCTTTGACCTGTCAATTGCAGTTCTGGTTGATTTGACTTCATTTTAAAAACTATAATAAAAGGCTATATAAGAACAAAATATTTCTTTATGCCACTCCTGTTGTGAGGGGACATCATTTCTTCACATGCGGAGTAGTGGTAAACGTTCCTTTTAAAATAGGATTATACCATTTTCATATTGTACAAAACGAGGTGACAAAATAAACTGTCTTTAACATCTTTTATTATGCATTTATTACCGATTTCAAGATACAGTGGTCTACTTGTGGGTAAATTAAAGAGATTTTGTGGAACACAAAGTCCTGTCGTGTCCTTGTGATGTGTGTTGCGTTTGATGGGCTCCCACTGTGAAAGGTTTGTGTACGTTGTGATCAATGTTGTGGAATTTATAGTACTCGTCTGTGAAATGACCAGATAAGCAACTGTTTTATATTTACAATCATTTTTGCGACGCGAAAGGATTGATTACCTATTTGGCATTGAAATCTAAATGCCTTCTGATTGCCCATAAATAATTATTTGAAAGCAGGCGATGGCCTAATATTTCCTTCCAGTTTGCCCCCATGGAAGTAAAGAGCATGCATAGCATAGTGTGAGACAATGCAATGGAACTGTTGGGCCAATACAGCAATGCTGGTTGGTTTATGTGCATAACAATGGGTATGATTTGATGTTGAATGCACGAGAAGGCGATGCAAAAGCCTTTTTTTTTGCCATCATGTATTGCAACACTGTTAAAGCAAAAGGCAACAATGTGACGGTATTATTACCTATTGTGTATATCCGGAGAACGCAGAGCCTTACCTTAACTTTAAGAACTTTGAGTTCTCAAAGTTAAGAGAAGTCTCTATCTCTAGATTTTAAATGGCAGACATGCCACCCAGCACATTATAGATTCTAAAAATAGCTAGCTTCTTTCATCTGTAACAACTTCCACAATGGGCGCTATATAAATTAACCGAACTAAAGAGTTGTCAAGTAGCACAACTTGTAAAGGCTTGCTTTATTGTGCATTCAGGGATCTGAAAAAAGATCAGACGTTTCTGACCATCCGACCAGAGGTCAGACCTGTAAAAGGGACTGATTCAGGCCGCTAGTCTCTCAGTGCCTCTCTAAATTCCATCAAAAGGGATATTTATGGGCTTTTGGATTCAGTCTGGAATCTATTTTTGGTCATTTCATGTACACCAGCAAATCTGAAGAGGGACTTTGGCACATTTCGGAGGTACTTTAGCGCTTACATTGAAAACTGAGATGTGAATAACAGGATGCATGGGGTACGCTTTCGTGCAGCGAGGTCCTGTGGGGAATGAGTGGCATGCCAGTGGACCGGCAGCTCTACATAGCAGATATATGTCCAAAAGTGCTGAGCTGACAGAGGGGTGACAGGCAAGGCTTAGCTGACCCAGCAGCGCTTACTCTGACTGCAGACTCATCAGCACAGACTTCAATGAAGAATTCACTCTTTTACCCTTAAAAGCCAACTGTCGGAGACTCTCACAACAGAAAGATGTCTAACTGGTGCTCACACTGTATCTTGCTGAAAAAAGTGTTTCACTTCGAAATGAGGCAGCATAAGAGCTCTAAATGCTGAAAAACAGCAGATTTTGTTTTCCCCTCCGAGGTTGTTGAACTGAACGCGAATCACCCTTTGTTCTGACCGAGAGTAGCCCTCCAAGTTGCATAACTGCCATCAGTGTGGTGGTCAGCGAGGATAAGCTGCTGAGCCCTCCTGTGATCGCTGCTCTCTCTTCTCTGGGGTCTCAGTCCAGAAAAAACAAAGCCATATGAACCGATGGCAGCCAAGGAAATGAGTTCCATGCAGAGTGACACAGAAGCCCATGCAGGCCTGTTGTTGCCGCTTGCGATAGGCTGCGGTCCGCTTTCATGTGGCTTTCAAGGTTCACAGGAGGCTCGCGTCGCCTCTTATGTTGCGATGGAACACTTCCATTAAACAACCCAATAAAACGGGGATCAGAGTGAGCCACGTTTAGGAAGCTGGACAAGGATGAGAGAGTGTTTCGGAGCTCCGGCTGTAGAATGCTTTATTCTGAGAGTACAGCTGACTTTATCGTGACGTTGGATTTTGATCACATGTGGCATATCTAACACACATACACCCAAAAATAAATGATCAAAAATTGAAGTTGAAGAGTGTAACATGAATTAACAAGCAAGTCATTTAAACAACTGGACTTTTTGGCCAACATGCAAAATGCTGTGTGGAGAGAATCTAGCATGGTACATAGTGGTGGAAGCGTCATGCTGTGGGGATGCTTTTCTTGGATGGGTTATATGCTAAAATGTTCTTTAAAAAATATTGTATCATTTTTTTCTTCCCTTGTACAGTTTTGCTCTCCTCTGTGTTGGTCTATCACCTTAAAACCATTACAACTTCAATAATAAACACTACAGTTTCTGTATGTAATATGACGAAATGTTGAAAAGTTCTAAGCATATCATTACATTTGCTAGCCAACGTTTAACAAACGTAGCAGTTTTTAAGGACATCTTATAATTTTTTGAGCACTGAGCTCAAAGAATTATAGTGGTTGATTGTGGATGCTTCTCCCCTGGTGGCTTCCTCTGCCCCCATTCGTATTTAGACATCAAGGGTTCTGGGTGGGTTGCATTGGGGGTGGGGGGTGTGCTGGCAGAGGAGCTGGCCGCCTGGTCGTGTTCGGAGCTGGGGATGGGCATGGCTCCTGGGGGTCGGCTAAATAAGGGTCTGGCACTTCTGCTCTCCCCTGGATTATGGAGAGGTGTGGGGGAGGCTCTGGTTGGCCAGGCCGTTTGGTTCATGTTGGCCCCATCTCCGGGTGGATGGGCCTGTGGATCCTCTGGGCTGGGATCGGGGTGGGGGTATAGGGCTGGAGTATGGACTGGTTAGGTCGGGTTGTAGTGATCCCCTCTCCCCCCCATCCCGATGATGGTGTTCATCTCCCGGGGCTGGGTACCCATCTGATGTGCCGGTGCCTGGACCTGTAAGTATAGAATGTGTGTAATGAGTGCGAGTGTGTGTACTTTATCCCTTTTGTTTGGTGGGTAAGAGGGTATGCATGTGGGGGCACCAGGTACACAGTCACATTCACATGTGTACCTGGTTTTCTATTTGTCCTTTGGATGGCCCCCTCAACTGTGACATCTCAGATCTCCACTTGGTGGGGAGCCCATCACCCGTAATGCTCCCCTCTGTTGGGTGGTGCCTTGACCTGCTGGTGCGTTGGTGGGCTGGGTGTGTGTCAGCTCAATTCTAGCAGCTGCTTCGCGGGGCCTGGGACCCGTGGCTATGTCAGGGTGCCACCAGGGGGCGGGGCACCCCTGGGCCTCGGGGCCCATTGCTAGATCCACTCCGGCGTAGTTGGCTGCCAGCTGCCTGTATATTTTTCAGTGATGGTATCAAGGCATTTGTTGTTTGTACCTGTAATACTTTATCGGTTTGTTTTGCTTTTCTTTTTATATCTCTCTTTGCAAGTGTAGAAGCAGACTCTCTTTGGCATTAAGGCAGCAAATTAAAATGCTACACTGCCAGACAGGACACGTTAAAAAAATTATTGGCTCTATGGTTCACTGGAGTCATGAGTCTTAACAGTCAGATTTTAACCCCCTTTCAGACTAGTGTCACAGACCTTGTTTAGCAACTGCTTTTGAATTCATGTAGATTGGGGTGCTGTGTGTTGCTTTTTAAGATCATTTGACCTTCTTCGTGTTGTCAAAAAGGTTCTTTTTTAGTGATTTCTTGATTCTGCAGGTCTGGCCGTAATCAGAATTGGGTTAGTGTTGGGACCAAAAAATATATACTCACATAACGCCATTTGGTTTGGACAGCTTTTCTTTTTTCTTTAATGAGTGAAATCATGTGCTTTTGTATTTATTCAGGTTATCTTTGTCTGATGTAAAAATGTGTTTAACAATCTGAAACGATAAAGTATGATAAAATGCAAAAGCAGAAGAAATTTGTAAGACTTGAAAATATTTGTAAAAAGAAGTAATAGAACTTATTCTGCATTATTATTGGAGAGATGGATCTGTAGTTTCTGAAAAAAAACAAACATCAATTAGACAAATGAACGGGGGAACAAGTACATTAAAAAAACAATTTTGTAACACTAAACCTGATCTCATGCCCTTCCACCCACAGTAATCCAATTTAGTGCCAAGACTTGTGTCATATGTGACTCCTATGCCCCCCTACTCCTCACCTTCTTGTTCCATTTTCCTCCTGTTTACACCCTCCAGTGTCAACACCACCTGAACACCATGGCAACAACGCCGCTATAAGGAGAAAGGAACAGAGGTCTCCACCTCCACCGGCGTTTTACAGCTGGTTTTATGAAAATAAAAAAGGTCTGGAAATCACTTTGAAGTTGGGTCCTGCAGTGCGGGAGAAAAATGCCTTTGATGTCTGAAACCAGCAAGTGTCTTATAAACGCTGCAGATGTTACAATAATAGGTGAACAATACAAAATCCTGCTAATTCATGGCAAACCCAACGTTGGATAGGTCACGCTTTTAGATGCACAATCCTTGATGTCGATTGCTTTCATATTTAGAGATTTGTTTTGGAGAGTTTAAAGTAGAATGCATTTCCAGAAGAAATATTATAAAACCCGTTTTTGACAAGGATAAGAACAAGTCTGACTTTGCTATTTCAGCCAGATGCTGAACATCTGGTCCTAACTGTCTGTGACTTTATTGGTGTACTTATGGGAGCTCTGTGTTAGGTTCTCTAATCATCCGAGGATGACTTATCTGAAGGGGGCAGGGCCAACATTTTAGTAGTCGCAAACATGCAACATTTGAGAGTTAGTTACATTCAACTGGTTTGGCAACAGTGCTGCAACATGGAAATCACATATTTATGTTAAAAAATGGCTTTATGGGACTCTGTATGCTTTAAACTGCTAAGCAGTATATCGCAGGATAATGGGCAATAAAACGTAATGCAAAAAGATGCACAATGTGAATGATATTTAACAAAAATATTATGTGTGTGATGTTCCAGGTAAACTACACCTAGATCAATGCTCATCGGTAACCATTTATTTATTTGAAAAATGCAAGACACCATATCCATCCATCCATCAACTGTTGCAAGGTACCCCTGGAGAATACTGAGGTAGAAGGTGCATCCTCAACCAGTAAAAAGTAATCTGTCATTCACCTTGATGGGATACAGTACCCACTGGTAACTTTGGACCCCTGGGTGAAGGGATCGGAAAATGTCTGAGCTTATCTTCTATACCCACAAAACATTGGGACGATCAATCTTTTCAAATTATTCAGTAAAAGTACATTGTGTTGCTTTTTTTTTTTACAGTATTGATGAAGTAGAAACTTATTGGCCAACTCACCGTCAGCAATAGGCACTGACCGTGCAAGGATTAGGGGGTAACAGAAATTGGATGGATCTTCAGGACACAAAGTGTACGTAGCCGATCTTCCACCTGCATGGGTTGGATGTTAGCTGCCAACGATGCTAGTGTGCATCCAGCTGCATTCATAGATCTTGCTCAGCAGCTACACTCAGCAGTTTCTTCCTTGGCCTTAATGTCTTACTTGCACTTGGAAATAAATCCATCCTGTATTCCAAAACAAAGCAATTTCGTTCAGCTGCCGTTTCTCAGTATCCAAGTACGCAAGTACGTTCATGCGTACTTGACAAGTATGTTCTTAGGAAGTACAGCAGAAAGCATGTACTGCCGGGTACCGAAGTTTCTACATTTTATTCCTACTTGCTTTTCTCTGTCTTTTTTTTCTTCCTGTATTTTAATCATGTAAAGCACTTTGCATTGTCTCTGTACTGAAATGTGCTATATGAATAAATTTGCCTTGCCTTGCCTTGCCTTACTTGACTATTGAATCAAAAGCAAGTATTAGTATAATTTAAAAATGAAAACGATCAGGAGACACCGGCGGGTGAATCGAATCACTGGAGATGTTGGGAAACTGCATCCAAACTGCATTCAAACCTAAAACTGCAGTTTTCCTCCTGCAGATCTGAAACAATGCAGATCTGAAGATCTGAAACAATGAAAAGTGGAAAATAGATATAATAGATTAGATACAACCCCTCAGTAGGGAAATTCATCTGCCTCAGCAGCATGCAACTAGATAGATAGATAGATAGATAGATAGATAGATAGATAGATAGATAGATAGATAGATAGATAGATAGATAGATAGATAGATAGAAGAATAAGACACATACAGTAAGGGCTAATTTGTAACATAAGAATAATATACTGTACAGTTGTTAGTTGTTAAAAATAGCACGGTCAAAAATGAAACACTGATTGGGTGATTTTATGAGATGTCCAAAAGGAGTGTGTATTTTTGTGCATAAAAAACACAGACTGTTTAAAAGAATGAAAAAGACTGAACAAAACCAGCAGAAATGTAAACATTTAGTTTGTTCAGAGAAGCAATGGTTATAAAGTAGCTGCTAATAAGGAAAATAATAGCAGTTCATGCACTACTAAATAGGGTTTACATAAAAAAGAACTGTATAAAATAATTTTTCATACTATACATTAACATGCTGAAAAGTTGCCAGTCAAACCAATAAAATTAATAGGTATTGTGAGGAAAAACTGGCAACACGGTTTATTAAATACCTAAATTATGGGTCATACACAACTTTTTTATCAAACCAATTCATTTTTCAAAAATAATATATTCACATGTCTAGAGTGGTGCAGAAATATTATTTTAACTGAAAAATATATAGTATATAAATAATTGTTTTAAAACTTTTTACTGGTCCAAAATATATAAATAATTAGTTCTGATAAAAATCAACAAGAGGGATCATATTTCTCCAATTTTACCTTCCCTTCATTGGCTTCCTGTTAAATCAAGAATAGAATTTAAAATTCTTCTTCTAACGTATAAAGCCCTTAATAATCAAACTCCATCATATATCAGAGCTCTGATTACCCCGTATGTTCCTAACAGAGCACTTCGCTCTCAGACTGCAGGTCTGCTGGTGGTTCCTAGAGTCTCTAAAAGTAGAATGGGAGGCAGATCCTTTAGCTATCAGGCTCCTCTCCTGTGGAACCAACTCCCAGTTTTGGTCCGTGAGGCAGACACCCTGTCTACTTTTAAGACTAGGCTTAAAACTTTTCTTTTTGACAAAAATTATAACTAGTGGCTCATGTTACTCTCAGCTACCTTTATAGTTTTACTGCTATAGGCTTAGGCTACTGGAGTATATCAGGATCTAATTTTCTCACTCTATTGAGTTCTACTGTTCTTCAATTATGCATTATGTGTTGTCATTTCTGCTTTAACTTTCTGTTCTCTCACTTTTCTCTTCATAGTAGGTACACCTGGTCTGGCGTTCTGTTAACTGTGACATCATCCAGAGAAGACGGCTCACCCGCTACTACCATCTAATGTAGAACAGATTACTAGATCAATGTGTGCTTCTGTGCTTTT
This sequence comes from Fundulus heteroclitus, assembly GCF_011125445.2. Classification (NCBI taxonomy): domain Eukaryota; kingdom Metazoa; phylum Chordata; class Actinopteri; order Cyprinodontiformes; family Fundulidae; genus Fundulus; species Fundulus heteroclitus. The sequence continues at coordinate 6,564,359 of NC_046377.1, read as the reverse complement.
TTGTTTCTCTTGTTGTGTCTCTGTTCTGTCTTCTGTAACCCCAGTCGGTCGAGGCAGATGACCGTTCATACTGAGCCCGGTTCTGCCGGAGGTTTTTCCTTCCCGCTAATGGGTGGTTTTTCTTCCCACTGTCGCTTCATGCTTGCTCAGTATGAGGGATTGCAGCAAAGCCATGTACAATGCAGATGACTCTTCCTGTGGCTCTACGCTTCCCCAGGAGTGAATGCTGCTTGTCGGGACTTTGATGCAATCAACTGGTTTCCTTATATAGGACATTTTTGACCAATCTGTATAATCTGACCCAATCTGTATAATATGATTGAACTTGACTTTGTAAAGTGCCTTGAGATGACATGTTTCACGATTTGGCGCTATATACATAAAATTGAATTGAATTGAATTGAATTGATAACAATACCAGGATTCTGCACCAATAGGAATAGTGGTTGAAGTCATGTGAGTCAAATATCAAGCGTTGCCAGATCATAGTAGCTCATAGTAACTCATAGTAGCATAGGATCATAATAGCATAGGAACGTTGGTGCCGACTTGGAACAAGAGAGGGCCGAGGGAGTGCACCACCTACTGGTCAGGAGGAGGAGGAGAACTTGTATCAATCTCCTTAAACTAAAAATGTCATAAATCTAAACAGAAATATTATACATATTTTATGTTCTGGTATGTGCAGCTATCCCCCACGTTACTAAAATTGTAACGTTTCTGGCACTGGAGCTGCTGATTGCAATCAGCACACCTGTGTTTTTCTCCGCCCTAGCTGCTTATAAGCTCTGCTCCTCGCAGCCTCCAGTGCCAGAACGTCTCTAGCCATACGGTGAGCGATTCCAGCCTTGTCTTTGAACTCCTGTCTGCCTGTCTGCCTCTCGACCTGTTTCTGCCTCTGTTTTTGTTTTTCTGTTTTTGTCTGCCTGCCTGGGTTCTGCCTGTCAGCCTCAGAGATTTGGACTGCCTTTCCGTGTTTCTGACCCCAGCCTGTCTGTGAGTAAACGAGTTCGCCTGCCCCCCTGTCTGTCTGTGCTTTTTGGATTTTGGACCTGGATCTGGACACTCTGTTGGACTCTCCCTTGGAAACCGCTGCCCGGATCAAACGGATTTCCCCCTCGACAAAGACCCGGACCGAACCTGGACAAAGAGCCCTGGATAACCCCCTCCCGGACCCCATCGACATAAAGAGTCAGAGCTCTGCCCTCAGCACGGCCAGGTTAGTGACCCTACTTCTCTCTCGCCTACCTGTAAATATCTGCTGGTCACTAACCTACGACTCTGCCTTCAGGAGTTGCCAGTCGCAGAGTGCGAGCCGTGCCAGGGGACCGCGCCGCCAGCGTCAAAATAAAGACTGTTAAAGTTTTGTACTCACTTGTTTTCGGGTATTTCTTGGGTCCATCCAAATTCATTACAAAAATACTTTACATTGTACTTTCAGCTGCTAAAAACACAAGATAGGTAGCGGAAAATGACAGAGCGACTCGCCAAGATCAGGCTGCTGTTAGTGGGGAAAACAAACTCCAACCGTCCCCTGACGAGTGGGTTGCCAGCGGAGCTGTGCTGGTCAAAAACATTGGACCACATTTCAAAGTCGCCTCAATCTGGATAAATTGACTGCAAGGATGCTTTGAGTTCTACTTCCTCACTTGAAAACACGTTAAAATGGCACTTTGTGACAAATTAATATTGGTATATTGAATTTAGAGATATTCTCCATTTACCACTGCTGGGGGCGCAATGCATTGTGGGTCTGTAGGAGGATGCAACGGTGCAGCCTCAATAAAATGGGTGGAGCATCAAGACCTGCAGTGTGAACATAGCCTACTTGTCTTGATGTGTACTAAGGATTGGAACAAGCACTTGGCTTCAGCTGATGATCTTTTACAAGTATGTGAGTACACAAGTGCAGATAAGTACACATATTGAGAAGCAACCCTGCAGGACTGCGTCCTCAGCAGTTAGCCATACAGATTCGTCTCCACAACAAGCCATTTGTTGTCTTAGACACATCATTGAAGGTTTGGCTTGTCTCCATAGAAAAATAGAACTCAGTTACTGCATTACAACCCAGCAATCCAAAAACTACTGCCACTGTGATCTTCCACAACACCATTCTGAAAAAGGTGGTTGTCCCCCCTTATAGTTCCTGGTGTGTCCAAGGCTCTGCTCTCATTAGGAACACCAAAGCAAACAATGCTGATCAGATACCCATGCAAATTCAGTGCACGCCAGATAATACTAAGGCCCAGCAGCTCTAATACAAGATCCTCTTAGATATACAACTTTCTCACCCCATCGCTGAGGGTATCCACCCCGTGGAGAAAGCTGATTTCAATCACTTGAATCTGGGATTTTGCTTGTCAAGCATGATTCTCACAAACGGCCAATTCTCAAGGCCGTAGCTGGAGGCTGGAATGCATTGCTCAATAAAATGAGACTTTTGCCTGTTGGCTCAGTTCATATACCACAAAAATTCTCAAACATCTCCCTCATTACTGCAGAAAATGCCCAAGTCATCATGTTCTAGAGTCTGAACAAGACTAGAAAATTCAAATTTTTCTATTGTGAGAACCAGTCTTGAGTAAGTAAGTTAAAGAGAAAAGCCTAAGTCGTGTGCAATCTGTTTTGAAGTATTTGGAGTTTATTCCCATTTGAAGAGAAGCCAATGTTAGATGCCTGTTTAAACTTTTCAGTGACTCGTCCTCTGTCTTCCAAGTCTTTTAAAATGTCATCACTATGCCTTGAAGAAAAACTTTCCTGAGTGTGCAGTTCTGAGTATGCAGTGAAGCTTTTAAATCACAAGGTGATGTATTCCATGGGAGCTAAAGTTAAATTCCAAACTGTTCTTCTTTCTTGATGAAAAGCAGCTTACATCACATTCTCAACCATCTGATACAGGAGCAGCGTGCTAAATAATTGAAACCATCTTGGTATGACGTGGAAAATATGTTCAGGTAAAACAGTAGTTGGCTAGACATTTGATGTTTTTCTGCCCTCCACAAAACATTTTTTTTTAACCAAAAATGCAGTCTTTGGACACAACGCAGATGCTGAGGCATGCATCTGGACTCTGAAGCTCCCCAATGAAAAAGTTATGGGATCACATGTTGGTTTTTGGGAATGAAGCCCAATCTGCACGGCTCAAGGGATCTACTCCTAAGCATCTTGATACGAGAGACTCCAGGAGAACCCCAGATGTTTTTATTCCCACATGCCCATAGGACAGAGCAGCAACAGTGGTGCCTGCTCAGTTTAAGCAATTAATCAAAAAACTATAGTTTTTAGAAAACAATATTATCACAATATGACAATCATCAGCCCTGTGTTTGAAAAAAAACTGGACTTATTATGAATAACAGATCTCGATAATCCATCAGGGGGAAAAAGGTTAGAGTGATCAAGTACTTCCTGACGTGACGAGGGAAGCACTTTTTGTTTCTGAAAAAAGAATGCCAAATTAAGTAGCAGATTAGAAATCCACTTATATGAAATTTAAAAGATGACGTTCTTATCTAATCAGTCTTTTTTGCATCTGACAATTTTATTTTCAACCCCTTGAATCAAAAATTATGGATGAATCGAAAATTATGGGTCTGATTAGCTGGTCGCTGAATGGAGTTCATACAATTTTCTCAAAGAGAAGACCAGGCGTAGGGGAGCTGAGCTGTCCACCGGGGACACTTGCTGCCGGATACATCATGCATTCCTGGGAAGTTTGGAAGACGATGTGTCTGTCTATTTTGTCCATCGAGGACGTGGAAGATGCGTACATAATTGGATTTATGATAACAGGATTTATGCTTATTGGAGCTGGTGGTTACCTGATATATCGAGAAGTATGGAAGATCTCGGCGACAGTTCTGGCCATGGTAAGGCTGCCGGGACTTTGTGAGGGGTTGAACCGGGCTGTGATCACCCAGGCTCAGATGCTTAGCGAACAACACCGTAAGCTGGATGTCATACAGTATCGCATGCCGGCTGGGGTTGAACTGTATGGTGGAATGGTAAGACCTCAGGAAAGTTTCTTGCTCGATTTACAGCAGAAAGTCCAACAAATTCGGCTGTTCGGGACTTGCCATGAAGACGGACCAGCAGAGACATGAAGGCTGACACAAATTCCAAAATCAGCCTGCCCAACAACAATCATGACACCTGTGAACTTGAACAGCCCTTCTTGAACTGCTGATACTATACCTATACATATACCTGTATACATTATCTTAGATGTATATCTAATGGCAGGAGGGGGAGGGGGGGGGGCTGGAGAGTCATTGGTCCATACTGACATGGGCGTACATACACACACACACACAGTAATGGTCCCATTACTCATACTTCTACTCTTGTGTCCCTCAAATGGGTGTTCCTGCTAAGGGTTTGAGTGCCCCGATTCAACAGAGTGGACTATCACCTGACCTCTTTGCGCCGTAGATCCAAACGTTGACAAAGCCCACATTGATCCGGATGTTGTCGAAGTATATTACATACAATGCATTGCTACAGGTGAACTTTTGAGCGAAACAGAGAAAATATGCGAGGTTTTAAGTGTAAAAGGACCTATACTCTACATATAAAATCACACTGCCACCTTAAATAAATGACTGATCAATAATTATCTTTTCTTAAAACAAATATCGTAGTTATTTTCACTTATAACAATTTAACATTTTTTCTTTTATTGGGATAAATTGTCTTTACGTTACCCAATTCAGAGCTGAAAATTACCATCTGTTCATTGGGCACAGCATGGCTCCAACAAGGCTATCAGAGTGTTACAGGTGTAAACAATAAATATATTTTAAGTAAGCTGAGACATGCTGACCACCTTACCAAGTCAAAGGTGTTCCCTAAATAATAACAATCGGTTTGGTTTTATTCTATCTGCTTTGCTGAATTTGTTTGATATATTTGCACTTTAAAGCAGTACTGTCATGGTTTTTTAAGTGTTTGGCCCACATGCAGACACAGACGGAAACAGGAACAGTTTTAAGATGTTTATTTTAAGCCTTAACAAAGGGAAAGCACATGCTGTGTGCGACAGGGGAGGTCTGAACGTCAGAGCTGGAATGACTGCGGGAAGAAAGAGGATATGTTTACTAAGGATCAAACCAGGGGGAAATGTTCCAGAGGCTGCGCCACTCACCGTTTGGTTGGGGAGACCTGTCCGGGGGGTATGAGTGAAAAAGGTACTCTGTGACCGTAACTCGCTGATGGTAACTGGTGGCTGAGTGACAGGAGGGCTGGCAGATGGAATGCAGGCGAGTGGCCCGGACAGCACCACTGTGACGGCAATCAGGAGGAGCAGCTGGAAGAACCGGAGTGTAGCTGATGAACCAGGTGAATCCAGGAAGGAGGTTCTCACTCATACCCCCTTGGTACCACCAAAGGGGTATGAGTGGAGATGCCAGAGCAAAATCTGAGTGGCGGGAATTCGGATGACTGGTTCACTGAGCACGACGCCAAGACAGGTGAATAAATCCAAACACGACAAACTGGAGAATAACAGGATACAGGATTAGTCCAAAAACAGGGTTTTTAAAAACTCACAGGTACGAAGCACGGGAGACAGATCAGTGGCCTAGGCATACCACAACAGGGTAACACTCTGGCATCTTCCAGCTGTCTGTGTACTCCTTTTAAAGCCCGATACGAAGGTTCTTTGATGAGTCGCAGGTGTGGGCCACGCCCACCCGCCAACTGCAGCCACCTGTGAAGCAGAGTTAGAGCATGGAAAACAGAGAACCCTGACAAGTATCATGTAACTTTTTAGCCACAAGGGGAACCAGATCTGTAACTTTCAGGTTTAGTGCCACTGAAGGTGAGTGGCAACACTGCAGTGTCACAAACCTAAACAGTGGAATCCCATAGCGGACCACTTTGGATCAGCAGACTGAGAAGTCATCGAGTTATGCTTGTAAAGACAAGCCCACAGAGTCTGCCATTGAAACGGAGAGGGAGAGGACGAGGCAAAACCAGGGGGAGGGGAAGAGGGAGGGGGAGTCGTGAGAGAGAAGGACAAGGGAGACAACAGGCTCAATCATCTGATTATGACAGGCTGCAGGAACTTCAACAGAGGAGAAGAGCTGACATGTAGGTTTTTGAACTATTTTTACTGTATTGTGTAATAATAACCATGGCCATGAACCACTTTGACTCGAGGATGAGAAAAGTAGAAGCATGTAAGGTTAGCTCTCATGTTTCAGGGGAGCTCAGACTGCTTTAAAATGTCTTGCAATTTAAAATGTCTGAAAGCAGCAAGTGATGTTCTGCATATTGTTTGTTTTATGTGAAAGTGGCTGTTTCCAAAAAAGTAAGTAACCAGTTATGCTTCCTGTCAGCTCTGTGGATTTTTTTTTCACCTCACAGCAGCAATTGATGAAGTTGTAAAAAAATACAATAAACAAATAAAAGATCAAACGTCTTCCTTATTATTTTTCACTTCTCTTCTGTAACAATAGAAAACAATCTCACAACAAAGCACTATCGTTAATGAAAGGCTCAGAACATTTATTTTTTAGTTATTTTAGATTTATTTTGGGAATGTTTTAACAATATTATTTTCCATTCATTTTTCATTTGTGGCAGTACCCACTCTGCTGTGTCTAATCCTCTCAAATTTCGGTTCCTACACGTTATCCCCCTCAAAACGATTGCTTATTTTAATCATTTTTAGCAGTAAAGATTGTAAAAACAGTGACCATCCTGTCATCTATAAGGCTGCAGTCTCAACACAGAGACCCAAGTCGATGACATAACCCATACTTTCCCCATTCTCCTATTTTGCATACTTGTAACCAGTGCACTCTAACCCTTATGTGCACTCCCACCAGGTATACACTTCAAAGGGGGGCAAAGTGCATAGTGTGAGTATTGTGACCGGACATGTGTGCTGTCTGATAAATAGTTTGAGAACCGGCTTACAGCCTGGTCAGATACCCAAATCTTGGGAAGTCTATTCATCAGAATGACGAGATCAACAGTGTCAAATGAATTGCTGCACGATATATCTGACCATCTCCGTAGGGCATCTATGATGTCATTTACCACTTTAAGAGCAGCAGTAATGGTACTGATCTTTACTTTTCAACAATCAGGACAAAACCAAGTTGTTTCCCCTAAAAGTGAGGTTTAACGATCAGGTAGTCATGTTGTGGAGACTAACTTTTTATCAAAATCAAAAACAACTTTTGCATCAACTACTATTTAACTAATGTAGCAATGGCCACAACAAAGGCAGCCAAATATGTCTTTAAATGTTTTTGTTGTTTTTGTATCTCAACAGACAAATGACTTAAGCCTTCAGCACTTAAAAAAAACCCTGAGATCAAAGTCTCCTATCTGTCTCTGCTAGTTCCGGATGGCTGCAAGAGATCAGAGGCCAAATGATTCAGTCGTGGTGTATTGCTGCACTCACAAAGCACGCTGGCTTAATCTCATCACTGTGTTCTACACAACACATGTGCACACCTGCACATGCAGACAGACACATGGAGACCTGGGCACTGGCTTTAAGATCAAACAGAGGAGGGTGATGGTAGTCTCTGTTCAGCACTTACGATGCCAGCTTACACCAGACTGCCCCCTGTCTCTTGCTGCCTTCTTCTTGTTTTGTTTTGTTTTTTGTTAACCCTATGAGGAATTCCCTTTTGAAAAAAAAAAAATACAAAAATGTCCCATTAGTTTTTAAAATAGAAGGTAGAGCGGAGGGGAGTGCTCTGAAACAAAACCTTTTTCAGTCTAAGGAAGGAGTCCAACAACAGAAACATTGCTTTCATGCTCAGCTCAGTGAAACAAGGCAACTAAGCACAATGAATAATTAAAAATGCTGGGATTGGTTCCGTGCTGTTATTGAGCTGAAATGGTCTCAGGTAGAACCTCATTTCTGCACATGCTATAAAAACACGGGGGTTATTGAATTCTCAGCTGCTTAAGGGCCTCGGCGTGTTTTCTCTGGCAGAAAAACACTCTTGTGACCTAAATAATTCAGGTTTAGATTATGTTTCCCAGTTTCTTCCCATCAAAAGGTGAACTGACTTTACTCTGGGAACCACAATCTGTTCAACCATGGCTGTCTATTTAAGGAGAAAAGAAATGGGTATCGTTTACCAGGTGCTGGTCATCCTGCTGCTTTCTGCTCAAGAGCAATGAAGACACAACCACAGGCTTCACTGCATTCACTGTGATTTAATGTAATGAACAAGAACAAACGTGTGCACGACTCTGACGACAAAAGGATTTGTCTGCTGATTTGGTTGAATTGTCTTTGTAAAGTGCCTTCAGATGACGCGTGTTGTGAACTGGAACTATTTAAATACAACTAAATTGAATTAAATCAAAAGGTGCTTCAGTAAAATCTTAGGTTTAATGCTGTGCAGAACAAATCATTGCAATTTTCAAACTATTTTAGCAACTTCGTCACTGATTTGTTAGTTGAGTTGAACAGGACATGTCGCTGTATAACAGCAATAAAAAGCTACTTCTTGGCTTCTCTGATGCAAACTTGGTGATAAATGAACCACGGCTTTCCTGAAATGCAGTTCTCGGGGGCGTAATTTGAGCTCCAAGGGTCACACAAGCTGCGAGTCAGTGGGTTAGAGATCTTTTTCACAAACAAAACAGATTTCCAATTTCCCCTCCTCAACCTGAGGCAAATGGCTCCAGCTGTTCCAATCTCTCCTCATACTTTCACTTCCTGCCCAAGTCTGCATTTTATAAGAAAAGAAGCCAAGATCACAAGGGTTAGTGTCACCTCCTTGCACCTTGGAGGAAGGATCCCTCAAGGAAGTCATGTGTCTGAGCTCCAGCCCTCGGCGTCCAATTTGTCCGGCCTAATCGTCGGTGGTTGGGAGGCCAGTTGGCTGAAAGAGGGGCGAAACTGACCGCATCAGAGAGGGCAGCAAGTTTAAGGAGTGCCCGACATCAGAGGCGGCGCAGACCGCTGACAGACAACAAAAGCACACGGTGCCACATCTGGCTTCTAGTTTAACATGCAGTTTCCCTTAGAGCATCTCTTGCACTGTGATTATCTCCGTCCCACCAGCCTATAATGGAACAATGAAGACTGTCGCCTAAGGATAGGTTTTTTTTTGGGGGGGGGGGGGGGGTTGTTTTTAGATTCAACCACTGATGACTGAGGAAGACGAGCAGTAGAATTAGAGGTCCAATGCTACTGAACAAAGATAGAGGTGAAAAACATCTCTGAACACAGATCCTGGTGCTATAAGCCCTGTGTCCCTGTGTTTCTCCTGTTCCAAGGCCGACTGGGTAATCGGTGTCCCCATAGTCAACCCGCTGGACCATGTGCTTCCCAGCTGAGGTTTACTGGCAGCGGAAAACCACCATGGTTAAAAGAAAGGATCGGGGTGCCCCCTCCAACCACAGGCCGAGAGTGTGTGTGCGTGCATGTGCAGAGCTGGAGCTTGATCGCGTTGCTGCACGAAGAGGGAAGGCCAGCATTTGGAATAAACAATTCCCAACAAAAGGAAAGCCCGGTGGTTAAAGGAGCGGTCTTCAAAGGGGTCACAAGTTCAATGCACTGAAAATCAGAAAGTCACAAAGGACTATTTTTTTCCCCCCCTTTTGCCAAAGGATGAGACATTCGTTTGAGTCGTTTTCCAGTTATTCATGAGCAAAATGAATTTAAGATGTGGTCCAACTCTAGTTTGCCTATCGTGAATGTGCACTGGTCTTCTGCTCATTTCACATGAGGTCACAAAGGTAAGACGTCAAGGAGGAAACCTTTCGCCAGGTCTTCAACAGGGAATCCCAAAACACTCGCAGACCTGAGGAGATACAGCTCAAATCGGATATTTTTCACTTTCTTCAAAGTCAGAAGTTCACATACACTAAGAGTTCTCTGCCGTCAACTTACTTTGGAAAGCCCACTGGATGATATCATGGCTTTGTAAGCTTCTGATAGGTTAATTCACAACCTTTGAATTAACAGAAGGCACACCGGTGGATATATTTCAACTCACTATTTGAGCACATAGTTTCCTTGTGTGACATCATGGAAGAATAAATAAAATCAGCCAAGGTATCAGAAGGACAATTGTTCAGCTCCAGGCGTCTGAATACCTTTATAAGGTAAGGACTCTTTAGTCAAAGCGGAAGTGCGTCAGCGGTCGCCATGATAAGTGCTGTCCGAATAGTGCAGTCAGTGAGGAAGGAGGTAGGAAAAGGAGTCTGCATGTTCCCTCCCGTGGCTAGTTTTGCCTAGCAATCCCAAGACGTCCCTTACCGACGCTAAGAAGCCTAAACCCTTTAGCGTTCTGCTCAACAAATTGGTAGAGCATATTTTGAAGCTTTATATCTAACTCAGCAACAAGCCACCATCTTCTTCTCCACCACAAATGTTCCATCCGAAGAAACATTACACTCCAAGACCTACTCAGCTCCAGCCAGATGTGCATTATGATAATGTTTGACAATTGCCACTCCACTGGGACAAACGAGGCCAGTGTAGCCTCTGTCCAACAGGACGGTCAAGGTGGAAGTGTCAAAAGTGCAACGTTTCTTGTGCCTGAATGCCCACCTGCAGAGCTTTATTGCATGCTGGTGAAGATTCTCAGTCATCCAGGTCATGGTCATTCCAAAAAAAAAGTAAAAAACAAAGCAACTGGACTTGTTTTCCGTAGTTGAAGACGTTTCGCTTCCTCTCCAGGAAGCTTTCTCAATTCAAAAAGCCTGGAGTAATGTGCAGTACCAAGCTTTATACTGCTGCCAAACAAAGGCCTTGTAATGGCTTAGACAACATGCAAATTCAACCATAGCTTTATTGCATATCACCAGAAATAATAATAATAATTGATACTAAATAAGGGTGATCCAATACCTCAAAACTGCAGTTATATTTGGTTATGATGCATTACAACTCTTTTTTTGTCTGTTCTTCCTACTCTGTTACTAGAATAAAGAAGATTATAAGAGTTTTTTAATAACTATTTGTTATTAGTAATTTTATGCGAAGTTTTACCATAAATGGAATTCTCAACCGTTTGGTAGAGGCCTGTGATTTAAAAACTATGAAGATGTTTGAAAATGTTTTTTTTTTTTGTACCTTGACATTGATGTTCCAAAGGAATGAAAAATGCAAAGAAAACATTTTTTCATTGGAGTTTTCTTGGTGCGGACCTTAAAGTATTCCACAATCCTTTGCGTAACATGACGTATCAGCTCAGTCCCCTCACGGAAATCAACGAAAATGTGCACAGAGAAGAGAACGTGCACTTTGTAGTCTATTAGAAGGCTGTAGGCCCAGATTTGATTCACATCATCCATGACTGTGTTT